>NW_025920123.1:1482601-1558324 GCF_902686445.1 Sciurus carolinensis | reverse complement strand
TTTTTTTTTCTTTAAGAGAGCCTATTTGAAAGAGAATATGCATATCTTCAAACTGTAAGAACATCAATAGCATTAAATTTCACTCTACTTGTAATAGCATTTAATTTCAATCTTCTTTTTTTTTAAATTTTAGTCTTCTTATACCTAGTGGTATTTGCTTTGTTATAGATGCAGAAAGTCTTGGTGACAAGATGAAAAAGAACATGAACTAACACATCCACCCTGGAGAGAAAGAAACTGGCTAACAATGTTCATAGCCTCTAAATTGGATATGTGTGAGATATTTTCTCTTGATTCATTCCATTTGTTATTACTACTGAATAATAACAAACTATATTTTTCAAGAAATCTGGTCAGGAGAGATGTTACTTTGGGGATCAAAGTAAACCCTTTGGCCACAATTCACATTCCAACCATGTGAGGCAACTGGATTTTGGAACACTGGTCATGTTTTCATGCTACTAGTTAATACTGAGTCTGCTTCCAGAGTTGTAGAAGAATGATTTCTGAGAGCAACATCCTCTACCCTGCTCAAAATGTATCCTGCAACTCCATGGATAGTTCTGGTCTGCAGTTCTTCTGGGGTGACTTCACTGTCATTTGGATACATCAATTATGATATTCAACAAGTTACATTCAACTAATCAATCCTCTAGAGATAAAGTTTAAGGAAGAGATCTAAGCTTTGGTGTTCAGACTACATTAGGTGTCACTTGTCAGCTGTTTCATCTGTTTTTCAGCTGACTAGGCAAATTTGAACTTTACAAGATGGTAAAGATGGTAAACCAGGACCAACACTTGGGATTCACTCTTTATTTATTTTGTCTGTTTTTTTGTTTTAGCAAATTCTGGTGGTATGAATTCAACCCAGTGATGAACATCACTTTCCCTTCCAAAGCATCATCTGTACCAAATTGTACAATTTGGCATCTGCTTTGACAACTCTAGCAAGCAATCCTTTTGATAGGAGACCATCTGTGTTAAACAATATTCACAGTGTCTACCTGAAAGAGAAAGGGAAAGAACAGTGCCTAAGAAAAATATAATTGTCTAAAGTGACCCTATGTGTTGGCAGTTAGAATCTCAGGGGAGAGTATATGCCAGAAGTTGAACTTTGAGACAGATTCCTGCCTAAAATGGTTTCAGGGTCTAAATCTCCCTTGTGGATTGAAATGATTTAAAAAAAATATTTAGTAAACATCTAACAAAACTGGATTAAGAAGCTGGCTCTCATCCTTTCTCTTCCATTAACTGGCTCTATTTCCTGGGGTAAGCTACTTGACCTTTTAGTGTTCTGCTCTCTTTTCTGCATTAACTGGTTCTGTGTTGTCTCCAATAAGTCCACTTAGCACATGTTTGTCTATCCAACAGGCTCACCATTTCTGGGAATTCTCCCCCCATCTTTTCCATGAATTTCTTACATCTATTTCTATACAATGTGCCTACTCCCTCCCACCTCTGGTTAAAATTCATTGCTCCAATCAGATTATAACTTTTGTGTTTGGAATTGGACTGAGAAAATTCCAACTCAGAATAAATTGTCCATTGTTTTGAACTGAGATATAAACTTGAAATCTCTTGACAGTGGTCATTTCCCATCTTGTGTACAGGGCTTCTGAGAAAACTATTCTTACAAAACAAAAGAATAAAGCAGACAAGTAGACAAACAGAAAATCTCAGATGATTATCCTGAGATTTTTAATTTTTCAGATGATTCTCTTGTATTTACTTGTTCATGAAACCTAGACTTAGCCATCTTCTTGGACTTTAGGAGAAATATTCACCAAAATAAAGGCTAGCTAATTTAACAGTTGATTGGCTTTTGGTCTTTGGTTTATTGCTAAGTATCTTTAAATAGACATATCACTTAAATCTTTGGTTCTCAACAACAACAACATAATTAATGACTCAAATATAAAATAAGAATGCTGAATTATATGAGAAATTTCATCCTGTTCTAACTTACAAATCCGTCTTTGCCAAGTTTGAGATTTTGGTTGTGATTGGAGGAGAAGACAAAGGAAGTAATATATCATCTCTGTCCTCATAGATGAGGGATAAGACACATCTATGCAATCAGATATAAAATTCATCAACTCAATGCCAACTCTTAAAAGAAGTTTAAAAGAAAAAAAACAGGATGTGCTTGCTACATCCTGGCTTTAATAAGTGATTCTAAATCTCATACTTATGTATCATTGTACTATCAATAATATTAGAAATTACAAATAAAAAATAAAATTTAAACAAGTGCTTCCTCTTCCTCTGCAGCTGGCAAAATTTGACCTTTTGGATCTAAAGCTGACTTTGCAAGAATAATGAAATATCTGATTCATATGATAAGAGAACATACTGAAGTAGATCCTATGGCCCACACTAACTCAAAGATAAAATCAAGTTGAAGAGTTGAATGGGTAGTCAAATACTCAGTGATGGCACTGGGAGCTAGGCAGTCTTGATATCCCAGTATGACTTATCTACTCTCTGTCTTCTTGATGTGATTTCAATTTCCTGTGCTTATACCTTTCTCATGCAGTTCCTTCCATACAAAGCACGTTGCCTGTTCCATGAGGTTCAGTTCCAACTCCATCTCTTGAAAGAAGCTTTTTGTTCACTCTATTATACAGTGATTGTTCCCTTTTTTGTGTACAAAGTATTTGATGTTAGTCTTTATCATTAAAAATCATGTGGCACTTTGTTATATTTTGGGTTAGTTATGATGATGCAAGCTACTCTATTAAACAAATTTCAAAATTTCAGTGGTTCAGTGCTATAGAAAATTATTTTTTGTTTGTTTGTTTTTCATGACATCATCCAGTGTGAATGTCCAGCTATTAGATCTCTTTGCTCCATATAGTGATTCAGGAACCCAGGTGTTTTCCATCATGATCACCTACAATACCCCTCAAGGTCTTAGAGTCTTCTGTACCCATTTAACAGTCCAAAAAAACCATCCTGCCTTGTCCTGAAAGTGACAAATATTCATTTTCTTGCTTTGCATTGTAATGGAAACTAGTTATATGACTTCATCTGTAGCTCAGGCTAGTGAGCCCATTCTGAGTGGAACTATAAATTATGGAGGGTTTGGCTAATGGTTAGCTGTCTCAGACACATATTTCTTATGCTTATTCTTAACTTTCTCTCCAGAGTATTAAAATTCTTGATAGGGAGGGATTCAATAATTTATTCCCCACAGCATATGATATACTACCTTGAGCACATTTTGTTCTTATTAAATGTGTCCCAATAGGTTTATACTAAATTAGGAGATTATTTTAGAATTATTGTGACACCAAATTGCCCCAACATGCCTGGATATTACTCTGTCCTCTACTTTGATGACCTCTAGAAACAAATACATAAGTGGAATGGAAAAATTATCTTAAAAATGCAGTGCTCTGCTTTTGTCAATAATATTTATTAGACAGATATTTTTGGAGTTACAATGTGCCAAACATTATGCCTAAGGCTTTGGTCAAGGAGATGAAAATTTTACAGTTCCTGATAATGAGGAATTCAGTCAAGATTGACAAGAATAATCAACTATGAGCTTTTGCAGTGCTGTGATCTGAAGATATTAGCACACAAGGGAGGTGGGTCTATAAGTGGAGCACAGAAGGGAGGGTCTTACTTTACAGTTTAAGCCATTGAGATGAGCTCCACATAGAAACCATTCTTCATCTTGATAAAATCAATATTATTAATAAAAAATAACTTGCATAGCACAGTATGTTGCATCAAACATTCTCACATTTATTGTATAGTTTGCCCCCAAAACAATGCATGGTGTATTATTGTCGTTTCATTTGGGGGGAAAAAAAAACTGGATCTCACAAAAGAAAAGTGAAATTTCTAATAATATAAAATTTATAAATAGTGGTGTTTCGCTGGAACAAATATTCTATTTGTGTATTATGTAACTTCTTAGATTCTATCAAGCTTTTGGCAGAGACGAACTACAAGACAGAGTCAGTCATTTGAACACATCTTTGTGTCCCCAGAAGTGCTGAAGAAATAAGAGTACCAATGACTGGGTGGGTGGACATCTTATGAAGTTGCAGGTACCTGTTTAGATCACTAGGAAGCCATTATCAAATGACTTTTTCTGGTACATGTGTTAGCTCCTTAATTATATGTTTCTCTGGAGATACCAAAATAATATCAAGAATAGAGTTAGGATCCCAACTTAATTAGCTTTTTGTGAAAATGGCAAGATTTCCAATTGAGGGAGAGCCCTTTTTGAAGATTGCAGAGTTCACAAAGAGAAGTTTGAAATCGAGATCAGCTACAGAACATCTTGCCAGTAAAAGAACTACACAGAAACTGAGCAGTGTTACAGCTACACCTGCTGGACTTTCTCTAAACCAGCAATTGGAATTTCAACAGAACTATAGATACCAAGTGCGACATTCTAAGACATCATTTAAAACCTCAATATCAGTCCATCTCCCTCTTTAAAAATTTGTACTCACACTTGTGGGAAATAAGATAACTGCCCATGGAAAAAAATCGCAACAGGTTTTCTTACTTTCCATACGTGTAAGTATAAATTTCCATGTGGTAAGGATGACCTGATATTAAATGTTCAGATTTATTCTAAAATAGAGTAAGCATCCCTACTTTACTACTAGAAGCAAAAGTGAAATAACTGATGATTTAGAAATGTAATGACATCAGAGTTCATAAATCCAAATACATTTATACAATACTTTGATCTGCAGAACATTATTGTTATTTTCTTCTGGCTCAAAAATAAAGGTCAAATTCTGTTTTCAATGTGATATCCAGAGAGGACTCTCACTTGAAGGATCCACAGTCAGGAGTTGGTTTCTGCTTCTTTTATCTCTTTCTTACTTCTTTTCTCTTCCGGATTCTTCCACCTCCATCGTTCTCCCTGTCCTCCCATAAACCTGAGACCAACTGTAATGCAGAAGCAGCAAGACCAGCCACAGCATCTTGGATTCATTAAGAACTTTGCAGAAGAGCTCAAATTCATATTTCATATCATTCCTAAAGTCATAAGATTCAAGCTTGTCACATTTTCTGGACACAAAACTCCAGGCATGTTTTATTCATTTTCTGTTCTCATCTTTGAGACAAACATCTGCAACCCATTTTAGGGCCAGGAGAAATCCATGAAGTTCCAACCTACCAAGCATAGGTTTTTATTTTTCTGTTTTGTCCAAGGATCTTGGAAGTAGCCTAGTTAACCATAGCTTACTTGGTAGTCACCTTAGTACTAGGGTTAGTGGCTCATGAGGTTGTCCTTGTTATTGGCATTGAGGATGAAGTTGAAACCAACAAAAGAGCAATCTTTGATTAGCTTTTGTATTGTATGACTTAAGCTTTAAATCATTTTTTTCAATATTCTTGAGGAAAACGGTGGTGAAACCCAGGAAAGTAATGTGAAATTGAAGGTTGCTGCCTGCCTACTGTCCCAGTGATCTAAGACACAGCTCACTAAGAGTGAGAGCTAGGGGTTGTGGGACTGGAACTCACAGAATGATAGCAGCATCTGGTTTTGTCATTGATTTTCAGTAGTCTAGGACAATGGTTACACTTCTGTGCCTTGGAATATCAACTGTTAAAGGAACATAATCATAAACTGATCAATCATTTCCCAAAAAGCATGTGGCATAGATGTGTATATAGTTCAAATCCTTTAGAGTAAGAATATAAGCAAATATTTTCTAACAATGAAGGATATGATAAATCAGTGATAAAAGAGACATATTGTTGTTCATCAGTATCTGAAGGCAATTGGTTTGAGGACTCACACAGATATCAAAATCCAAAGATGTTAAAGTCCCTTATATAAAACAGTTACATATAGCCCAGTCACATCCTCCTCCATACCCTTAATCATCTCTAGATTACTTGAAATACCTAATACAATTTAACTGCCATGTTAGTAGTTGTACTGTGTGGTTTCAGGAGAAAATGGTGGCACACGCCTTAATCCCATCAGCTCAGGAGGCTGAGTCAGGAGGATTGCAAGTTCAAAGTCAACCTCAGCAACTTAGCAAAGCCCTAAGTAACTGAGCAAGACCCTGTTCTCAAAATTTAAAAAAAAATCATAAAAAGGACTGGGGATGTGTGTGTGTGTATGTGTGTGTGTGTGTGTGTGTGAATATGCACATATATTTATATGTACACATATATAATATAAAAAGAAATTAAAATCTGTACAAATTTAGCACAGACACAAACTTTTAAAAAATATTTTCTACCTTCATTTGATTGAATCCTCAAATGAGGAACTAGAAGATACAGAGGGCTGATGATGCATTCTCGTTTCAAGTCTACTGACTTAAGGAAAATACTATCCTTGGGACAGGGACTCTCTTGACTGTCAGGGGTGGACTCTCAGGGCCCCAGAGCCACACCTTGTCCTGATCTCCAAGATGGCACCTGGCAGCTTGCCAGACATAGATGCACTCATATACAAGTTTTAGGAAGTAACTCTGGTTGGCTGTTGTACATGAGGCGATCCTGGTATCTGCCTGGAGACTGTTCCTTGATAGGCTGACTTTCCTGGTAGTCTACTCTCTGATAGGCTGATGTTCTCAATATAAGTCTGAGACTTGTGGAATAAACCCCTTTTGGTTCTTGTGATCAAGAAGAGCGTATGCGTTGTGATTGTCCTCACGGGCAGTGGGCTATCATAAGTGGTGCTAAAACCCGGGAACTCGAGTTACAAAGAAGGAACTGATCAGGTAAATACAGGGAAAGTAAAGTACAGTCTGGCCAGGTTAAAGTTCACGGGATAAGCAACGGAGTTAAAGTTCGTGGAATAAGCGATGGAGGTTGAGTGTTTGTAAGTGCTTTCACTTTTGTTTTGCTAGTTAAAGTGCTTTGCATTCTGTTCATTTAATAGAGAAATATGGGCACTGAAATGTCACGAATGCGCATGGAAGGTTCCTTAAAGGATTTGCTCCGGGCCAATAGATCTCCATATCACCTGGGGACCACAGAGCTCAGCTTTTGATTATTCCCAGCCTTCATAATATTTTTCCATCAACCACAGCAACCAGGGGAACTACAGGTTTGGGATCTTCTGGAGTTGATTTTGCCTGTCTTACCATGGACTTAAAAATTAGGCCAATGCTTAAAATAAAGATTAAAAATCGAGAATTTTTGGGACTCCTAGATACAGGAGCTGAAACTAGCATTATTACCCTAAAAGACTGGCCAAAAGAATGGCCTCTACAAGTAGTGGAACAAACCCTGAGGAGATTGGGTGTAGCTACTAGCTCACAAAAGAGTAGTTCTGTATTGACATGGAAAAATGATGAGGGCCAACAGGGAACATTTCAACCTTATGTCTTAGACCATTTACCTGTTAATTTATGGGGCAGAGATATTCTCATGCAAATGGATTTAGTACTCACTACAGAAGGCCATTATAGCCAAAAGGCTCAAAATCTAATGGTAAAAAAAGGTCATAAATGGGACAAGGGGCTTGGCCGCTATGGCCAGGGAAACACCCAGCCAATTAGTGTTAAGAGCAATCAAGGTCACCAAGGCTTGGGTTTTTCCTTAGGGCCACTGAACAAAAGTTTGTAAAAATAACTTGGAATTCCAATGCACCAGTGTGGGTCTCTCAGTGGCCCCTGACATTAGAAAAACTTAAAGCAGCCCAAGAACTGGTACAACAACAATTAGAAGCAAATCATATTAGACCTTCAACTTCTCCTTGGAATACCCCTATTTTTAATACTCCAAATATATTATTATGCCACTCTGAGGAAGATATTTTAAAGGATATTTACTCTGAATTAATAGAACAACTCAAATTATGGGGACTCATAGCCCCTGAAAAGGTTCAAGTTGGTACTACACAAGAATTCTTAGGAGCCCAAATAATATCTTACAAGGGGATCCCCATCCCACATCTCCCAGAGAGCTCACTCCTGAAGCACGTCTGGTTTTGAATATTATACAGAAAAGATTAGATGAAGCCCAAGTAGATCATATTGATCTCTCTCAGCCATTACAATTCATTGTTATTCTTAACAAGAAACTACCCACTGGAGTCTTTTGGCAAGAGGGTCCCTTGTTTTGGGTCCATCTAGCCTGTTCACCCAATAAAACTCTCTTACCCTACCCTGAAGCAGTAGCTCAAGTAATCTTAAAGGCACTTAAATCATCTATTACAGTGTTTGGAATTCATCCAGCTACTATCATTATACCCTATGATAAGCATCAACTTTCTTGGTTATGTAATTTCATGGATTCTTGGACTGTTGTTAGATGCTCCACTCAAGCTAACTTTGATATTCACTATCCTAAACATCCTTACATACAATTTTGTAGTAATAATTTTGTAATATTCCCAAGAGCTACCTGACAACAACCTATTCCTAAGGCTCCTGTGATTTTCACTGATGAATCCAAAACAGGGACTGGAGCTATTTCTTATCTAGATAAAGTCCAAACATTCCTTTTCCCTACTCAGATAGTTTATATGTAGTTCAAGCTCTCAGTAACTTAGAATATGCAGGGCTTATTGCCTCAAACTCTACTATTTTTTATCCTTTATGGACTTTACAACAAATGATTTGGGATTGTTATAATTCTTTCTTTATTGGACATACCAGAGCTCATACCAATTTACCTGGACCTTTAGCTCTAGGGAATAATGTAGCAGACATAGCAACTAAGGATCCCCACATTTTTTCTGCGTTTGAGGCAGCAAAAAATTATCATCAACAATGTTAATTCTACAACATTAAAACAGAAGTTTCCCATTACTAAAGAAACTGCACATGCTATCGTTAAATCTTGTGGCCATTGTACAGTCCTCCATCATCCACCTTCTATAGGAGTTAATCCTAAAGGACTGTTACCTAATATTACTCACATTCCTGAATTCGGTAACCTTAAACAACTTAAAACGGACAATGGCCCTACTTATACTTCAACCTCTTTTAACCAATTTCTCACTAAATTTGAAATAACTCTAACCACAGGTATACCTTATAACCCACAAGGACAAGATATTGTTGAGCGTGCACATCTCACCCTCAAAAATACTCTTTATAAATAAAAAGGGGGAATAGGGGAGACCTTCAGGTCACCTAAAGATAAACTTTCTCTTTGCCTCTTTATTTTAAATTTTTTAACTCTGGATAAACCTAAAGATAAACCTAAAGATAAACCTAAAGATAAACTTTCTCTTTGCCTCTTTATTTTAAATTTTTTAACTTACTCTGCCACTGAGAGACATGGCAATCATAAACAACATGATAGAGCGACAGTAAAATGGAAGGATGTTCTTACTGGACAATGGAATGGCCCAGACCTGGTGCTTTACTGGAGCCATGGCTTGGTTTGTGTGTTTCCACAGGATAAAATGTCACCTATCTGGGTTCCTGAACAGCTGACTCGACCAGTGGCAATGCTACCAACAAGTAATTCAGATTAACAAAATGAAGACACCAAAGACACTCCTGACAATCATGCAAATGTCAGTCTTTCACCCCTTAGCCACACTTTCTTTTTGCCCAGGTGAAAATGGTTCTACATTTCAAGAATACATAAAAAACAACAGGAGATGCTGTTTTACTTTCAGGATGGGTACCTCGCAGACATAATGCTACATGAACTACTTTCAAAACCCCTAGAATCTTCCCTCCTTGTAATTCTAAACACAGTACACCTCCTATATGGACAGGTTGTCAACATGCAGGACCAGTGACTCCTGTACAAAGTGGATTTTTTTTTCACTCCCAATTTCACTTCTTTCACTGCTAATGATAACTTCACTAATAATGTTCAATTGGCCTATCCAGGAACATGGGAGATCTTTCCATCTTCTAAGGTTTTCTTGAATTTCTTTCTTTAGTGTTCTGTAGTTCTCATTGTAGAGGTCTTTCACCTCTTTTGTGAGATTGATTCCCAAGTATTTTATTTTTTTCGATGCTATTGTGAATGGGGTAGTTTTCCTAATTTCTCTTTCTGAAGATTCATCACTTATGTATAAAAATGCATTGGATTTATGAGCATTGATCTTGTAACCTGCTACTTTACTGAATTCACTTATGAGTTCTAAAAGTTTTCTGGTGGAATTTCCAGGTTCCTCTAAATATATAATCATGTCATCAGCGAACAGGGATAGTTTGAGTTCTTCTTTTCCTATTCGTATCCCTTTAATTTCTTTGGTTTGTCTGATTGCTCTGGCTAGAGTCTCAAGGACGATGTTGAATAGAAGCGGTGAAAGAGGGCATCCCTGCCTTGTTCCAGTTTTTAGGGGGAACGCATTCAGTTTTTCACCATTTAGAATGATATTAGCCATGGGCTTAGCGTAGATGGCCTTTATAATGTTTAGGAATGTTCCCACTACCCCAATTTTTTCTAGTGTTTTGAGCATGAAGGGATGCTGTATTTTATCAAATGCTTTTTCTGCATCTATTGAAATAATCATGTGATTCTTAACTTTAAGTCTGTTGATATGGTGAATGACATTTATTGATTTCCGAATGTTGAACCAACCTTGCATCCCTGGGATAAAACCCACTTGATCGTGGTGCACTATCTTTTTAATATATATTTGTATGCGATTTGCTAAAATTTTGTTGAGAATTTTTGCATCAATGTTCATTAAGGATATTGGTCTGAAATTTTCTTTCCTCGATGTGTCTCTGTCTGGTTTAGGTATCAGGGTGATATTGGCTTCATAGAACGAGTTTGGGAGGGTTCCCTCCTCTTCTATTTCATGGAATAGTTTGAGGAGTATTGGAATGAGCTCTTCTTTAAAGGTTTTGTAGAACTCGGCTGAGAACCCATCTGGTCCTGGACTTTTCTTTGTTGGTAGGCTTTTGATGACCTCTTCTATTTCATTGCTTGAAATTGGTTTATTTAAGTTGTGTATGTCCTCCTCGTTCAGTTTAGGTAGTTCATATGTCTCTAGAAATTTGTTGATGTCTTCGAGGTTTTCTGTTTAGTTGGAGTATAGATTTTCGAAATAGCTTCTAATTATGTTTTGTATTTCATTCGTGTCTGTTGTGATGTTTCCTTGTTCATTCCGAATTTTAGTAATTTGAGTTTTCTCCCTCTTTCTCTTTGTTAGTGTGGCTAAGGGTTTATCAATTTTATTTATTTTTTCAAAGAACCAACTATTTATTTTGTTAATTTTTCCAATTGTTTCTTTTGTTTCGATTTCGTTGATTTCGGCTCTGATTTTAACTATTTCCTGTCTTCTACTACTTTTGGTATTGGTCTGCTCTTCTTTTTCTAGTGCTTTGAGCTGTAGTGTTAAGTTGTTTATTTGTTGATTTCTACTTCTTTTTTTGAATGCACCCCATGAAATAAATCTTCCTCTAAGTACTGCTTTCATAGTGTCCCAGAGATTTTGATATGATGTGTCTTTGTTCTCGTTTACTTCTAAGAATTTTTTTATTTCCCTCCTGATGTCTTCTGTTATCCATTCATCATATAATAGTGTATTATTTAGTCTCCAGGTATTGGAGAAGTTTCTGTTTTTTATTCTGTCATTTATTTCTAATTTCAATCCATTATGATCTGATAGAGTACAAGGTAGTATCTCTATCTTCTTGTATTTACTAACAGAAGCTTTGTGGCATAAAATATGGTCTATTTCAGAGAAGGATCCATGTGCTGCTGAGAAGAAAGTGTATTCATTCTTTGTTGGATGGTATATTCTATATATGTCCGTTAAGTCTAAATTGCTGATTGTGTTGTTGAGATCTATAGTTTCTTTATTCAATTTTTGTTTGGACGATCTATCCAGTGGTGAGAGAGGTGTGTTAAAATCGCCTGGTATTATTGTGTTGTGGTCTATTAGATTTCTGGAATTGAGAAGGATTTGTTTGACGTACGTGGATGAGCCAATGTTCAGGGCATAGGTATTTATGATTGTTATGTCTTGCTGATTTATGCTTCCCTTAAGCAGCATGTAATGTCCTTCTTTATCCCTTCTGACTAGTTTTGGTTTGAAGTCCACATTATCTGAGATGAGGATGGATACTCCAGCTTTTTTGCTGTGTCCGTGTGCATGGTATGTTTTTCCCCATCCTTTCACCTTTCGTCTATGGGTGTCTCTTTCTATGAGATGAGTCTCTTGCAGGCAGCATATTGTTGGATTTTTCTTTTTAATCCAATCTGCCAGTCTGTGTCTTTTGATTGATGAATTCAGGCCATTAACATTCAGGGTTATTATTGTGATATGATTTGTATTCCCAGTCAATTGACTCATATTTGTTTTTGACATGATTTGGTTTCTCCTTTATTTGGCTATTCCTTTAGGCTAGCGCCTCCTGTTGCTGATTTGCTTCGTTGTTTTTCATCTCTTCCTCATGGAATATTTTGCTGAGAATGTTCTGTAATGCTGGCTTTCTTTTTGTAAATTCCTTTAGCTTTTGTTTATCATGGAAGGATCTTATTTCATCGTCAAATTTGAAGGTAAGTTTTGCTGGGTATAAGATTCTTGGTTGGAATTAATATCGTCAAAATGGCTATACTACCTAAAGTGCTATACAGATTCAATGCAATTCCAATTAAAATCCCAATGATGTACCTTGCAGAAATAGAGCAAGCAATTATGAAATTCATCTGGAAGAATAAAAAACCTAGAATAGCTAAAGCAATCCTCAGTAGCAAGAGCGAAGCAGGGGGTATTGCAATACCAGATCTTCAACTCTACTACAAAGCAATAGTAACAAAAACGGCATGGTATTGGTACCAAAATAGACAGGTAGATCAATGGTACAGAATAGAGGACATGGACACAAACCCAAATACATACAATTTTCTCATACTAGACAAATGTTCCAACAATATGCAATGGAGAAAAGATAGCCTCTTCAACAAATGGTGCTGGGAAAACTGGAAAACTATATGCAATAGAATGAAATTAAACCCCTATCTCTCACCCTACACAAAACTCAACTCAAAATGGATCAAGGACCTCGGAATCAGACCAGAGACCCTGCATCTTATAGAAGAAAAAGTAGGTCCAAATCTTCAACTTGTTGGCTTAGGATCAGATTTCCTTAACAGGACTCCCATAGCACAAGAAATAAAAGCAAGAATCAACAACTGGGATAGATTCAAACTAAATAGCTTTCTCTCAGCAAAGGAAACTATCAGAAATGTGAAGAGAGAGCCTACAGAGTGGGAGAATATCTTTGCCAACCATACCTCAGATAGAGCGCTAATTTCCAGAATCTATAAAGAACTCAAAAAACTCTACATGAAGAATACAAATAATCCAATCAACAAATGGGCTAAGGAAATGAACAGACACTTCACAGAAGAAGATGTACAAGTAATCACCAGATATATAAAAAAATGTTCAACATCCCTAGTAATAAGGGAAATGCAAATCAAAACTACCCTAAGATTTCATCTCACCCCAATTAGAATGGCGATTATCAAGAACACAAGCAACAATAGGTGTTGGCGAGGATGTGGTGAAAAAGGAACACTCATACATTGCTGGTGGGGTTGCAAATTAGTGCAGCCACTCTGGAAAGCAGTGTGGAGATTCCTCAGAAAGCTTGGAATGGAAACACCATTTGACCCAGCTATCCCACTCCTTGGCCTATACCCAAAGGACTTAAAATCAGCATACTACAGAGATACAGCCACATCAATGTTCATTGCTGCTCAATTCACCATAGCCAGATTGTGGAACCAACCTAGATGCCCTTCAGTTGATGAATGGATAAAGAAACTGTGGCATATTTATACAATGGAATATTACTCCGCAATGAAGAATGATAAAATTATGGCATTTGTAGGCAAATGGTCGAAATTGGAGAATATCATGCTAAGTGAGATAAGCCAATCTCAAAAAACTAAAGGACGAATGATCTCGCTGATAAGTGGATGAGGACATATAATGGGGGGTGGGACGGGCTAGCATTAGGTTTAGGGTTAGGTTTAGAGTTAGGCTAAGGAGAGCGGTAAGAATGAAGGAAAGAAGGACTGTGTAGAGGGAAAAGAGGGGTGGGAGGGGTGGGAGGGGTGGGAGGGGTGGGGGGGAGGGGAAAAATAAAATAAACATCATTACCCTATGTAAACGTAAAAAAATTAAAAAAATAAATAAAAAAAAATAATGTTCAATTAGGCATGAAAGGTGTCAAACCCTTTGACAATTGGATGCTTTTCACTGCAGCTTCAGGATATACTAACTTACAATCTTTTTTCAGTCTCTTAGGAGGGGCATTTCGGCTATGTACTTGGAACTCCTCTACATGGACAAACAGTTCTAGGCTCACTGGTGCTGCCTCACAATCTATGTGTACCAGAAATATTACCTTTCCACCTACCCCAGTTTGTGTCTCCCCCCTTTTTCATGTTTTTAACTTCTTCTCTTCTCAATTGCACCTCAAGCAAATGCGTATTCCTACATTCCTACCTGTTCCAGTCTCTGTTACAGATAGAGAACTGCCAGTACTACTATCTAGAGACAAGAGAGATTTTGGTATCACAGTGGCTGTGGTCACTGCAATAGTGGTTTCTGCAATAGCAGCACTAGCAACTGCCATACCTACAGCAACAGCAGTCAATCACTTGACCAAAAATACAGCTACAGCCTTACAGACCCAAGAAGCTCTAAATAACCATTTTAAGGCAAGCATACTCCTTGTAAATCAAATGTGAACTTACTACAAGAACAAGTGGATATCTTGCAAGAACTTTTGGGACTTGGATGTGTTTATCCTTTAAGAGCAGTGTGTGTCACCCCTATTGCTTATAATAACCTTAGCTCTGCAGCTATGTTATCTGAAAATCTCTCTGTCTACCTTACTGGCAATAGGTCATCTACGTTTGATAATTTAACTAGTCAGCTACGAGCTGAAATACTCAGAGTCAATGCCACCAGGGTTCAAGTTGCATCGGTATCTGAGATGTTCTCTTTGTTATCTAAAGCCCTGGGATTGACAAAACAGTGGGCTGGCACAGTAGCTGTACTGATTATTATCTGCTTAGGGATAGCCTATGTTATATGCAGCCAAATCAGAGCTCGCCAATATGTCCGACGTCATCGAATGGGCTATAGTACAGGCTTTGACAGCCATTGAGACAGACACATCCCCCCAAGTATGGCTAAGCATGCTGGACCAGTAGTCAAAGACGGGTAAGATCCATGGAAATGCATACCAACCAAAGACAGGGTTCTGACGCCTGGAGGTCAGAATTCCAATGATGGGTAAGGATGTAATTTGCCATGGACAACCTAAGACAGGCATGGTCCCAAGTCATCTTTTCTTTATTTAAAGAATAAGGGGGAGATGTCAGGGGCGGGATCTGAGGGCCCCAGGGCTGCACCCTGGCCTGATCTCTAAGATGGAACCTGGCAGCTTGCCAGACATAGCTGCACTCATATACAAGTTTTAGGAAGTAACTCTGGTTGGCTGTTGTACATGAGGCAATCCTGGTATCTGCCTGGAGACTGTTCCTTGATAGGCTGACTTTCCTGGTAGTCTACTCTCTGATAGGCTGATGTTCTCGATATAAGTCTGAGACTTGCAGAATAAATGGCTTTTGGTTCCTGTGATCAAGAAGAGCGTACGCATTGTGATTGTCCCCGTGGGTGGTGGGCGATCATAATCGTCCACAACTCAGTCCTCCCAGTCTTCAGTATCTTATATGAGTGTGGTACCTGTCAAAGGGCCTCCAGTCTCCTGTGGGTATCTCAGGAAGGGAGCCAATGATGGTGGCCATGCCCTCAGGAATAATTCAAAATGTCTGCACCTGCCTCCAAAAAACCTGAGGAGCCATGTGTGGGTGGAAGGGCGCGGGCTGTTGCGGGCTGTTGCGCCAAGATCTGTCTGCCAGTGGGGGGGTGTTGGGGGGTCGAGGTCTCTGGCTTCTGTTTCTTTTTAAATCATGATTGGATATATTGTATTTTCCAAAATAAAATTTATTTTTCCCAATGTTTCTTAAAATTTGTTTCAATTACTATTTCTGTTACATTTTAAACTTCTTTACCCAGCATTCAGACATATCACTTTAATTTTGATTCCTTATACATCTCTCCTACTATGTTTAATATCTTTTTTTTAACAATCAATGAATGTTCTGGTTGATTAATTATTCATTCCTATGTGTCCAGTCTGTGACTTAACAGTTTAACCTATTAATGGAATTTCTAATTCATAATCTCTCCTTTCTTTTATTATATTGTGCTTTAAGTTTATATCTCATAACTTCTGAATGCATGTAGAGTTGTTAGTTTGCATCACAAAATTACATTTCCTTTTGATTTTGGATCATGGTGGTTTGTTTCCCAGTGGGTGGTATGTGTGTGTGTGTGTGTGTGTGTGTGTGTGTGTGTGTGTGTGAAGATGCATTTTAAAGACAGGAATATAATAAAATCATTCTTACCTAAATAATTTTCATTAGTTTCCATAAATATTTGAATGAAGAAGATCAGGGGTTAGGGGGTTGCATCTGATTATATATATGTTATGAATTGTAGTCAGTTTCCAGTTGGATATGTTATGAATTGTAGTCAGTTTCCAGTTGGAAAACTGATTTCAACTGTATTGTGATTCCAGATTCTGAGTAGAGCATCTGAGTTTCTCATCCTCCCAATATTATTACCAAAACAAGCATATTTTCTCTCCTCCCTCTCCTCTGTGTCAGGTTTTCTTTTTTATATACTTTTGGAGATAGCATATAGGTGGTACTAGGTTTTACACAGATTCTCCTATGATTTCCCATCTTGTCTCCTCTTCTTGTTGTTAAAAAAGAAAGCTAGACAAGTGGAATGTTGTACATGTTCCCTAGACTACCAGCTAATGCTTGCTCAACTTCTTTGCCATTTGCATATAATTTCTGCCTTCTAAGCATTTATCTAGCTTTTCCTTGTTGTTATTGAACAGCATAATTGATGACAGATCTCCAAAAACTAAAGACTTCATTATTTAATTAATTTATACAGTTGTTCCTTACTACCTATGGGATATCAAAATCAGAAGATGCTTAAATCTGTTATATAAATTGGCATTGTATTAACATTATAACAATGCACACTATCTCATACAGTTAAAATCACTTCTGGATTACTTGCAGCTTAATACAATACAGAAGTCATGAAAACAGTATTATAGTATCTTGTTAGGGGAATTTTTAAAATAGATGGAATTGTTATCTGAAATTTTTGATCCATGGTTGCTTGAATGCATGGATACAAAATCAATGGATACAAAGAACTAAGTGAATTATGCTAGAAAATTGAGTTAAGATTGGTGAACAAAACCTTAAACTATTGTAGAAAGCAAATATTTTTGTTGACTAATGTAATGTATTTTGTGAACTATTTGTCTGAAGTAAATATTTTTCTTCCACATCCAAAGATAAAACACATATGAAAATAATTATTCTTAGAGCAGGTTAAAATTTAGATGTGATGGTTGGGAATTTTTCAATTTTCATTTTTATCATTCAAAAGTACATTTTACCTACAAATAAACTGTACTTTCTGGGATGTGGGAACTTAACCATTATCTTTGAAAATTTCAACTGTCTCTCAGAGGTAAGTGTTTAATGAGAATAATCCATGATTCTTGGACAATGTATGATTTAAATTATTTAAATACATTTTAAATGAAGATTTAAGCAAGTTTAAGAAACATAATTATGAATTTTTAATTAAAAATGATTTCCTTTTTCTCTTTTTTTTTTTTTTGCTTTTGAGCAAAGGTCAAAAGAGCTTTTGAAAGATTTCAGGTAATATTTCATGCACATTTTCCATGTCTGTAAGGTCTTTATCACCACTCCTCCTCCCAAATTACTTATCAGATAAGCCACTTGACCAATGTTATATTAAAGTATTTAAAGAGGATAGAAATGAATTGATTTTTTTCTTGCTCCAACATCAAGTCTTTTGTACTTGAGAAAGTATGCTTCACAAAATTCTGTATGGCAGTTCTACACTAATTTTGAACAGTGGTAGGTACACTGCTAAATTGGAAAAGTGATGATTTCTTCCTACCATACTGAACAGTCTCTTTATCAGCAATTAGAACCCAATAGAGAAATCAGCATAGAGAAAAATCAGTGAATCAAAAGTATAAAAATTGTCATATAGGTATTTTTCTCCAACTCATATCAGTATCAAAGATATATATATTTGCCCTATAAGAGTCATTTTTATTTTTAAATATTTTTCTAATTTCATTTTTAAAATATCAAGGATTTCTAGAAATCTAACTTAGTTTTCAGAATAGTTTTGAATTTTAAGCATGATATGATTTTTACATATTGTAAATAATGAACTCTTAAAGAAGAAATACATCTTAAAGATATTATTATAATATTGAGTAAATGACTTCTTCTCTTTGAGCTTCAATCTTCTCATTGGTAATGTATGTGTCTAACTGAATTAATTTAATTTATTAATTTTCCTGAAAGTAACTCTTGTCTTTATTTTGAGGTCTCTGAATTTTGATCATTTCAAATTTTAATAAGTTAGTTTTGTATGGAATAAATAAGCAGTATTATGTTCAACTGTAGTTAGGGAATTAAGGGGTGAGGAAGACTATAGTTATACGGGAAATGTATGTGTAATATGTTCTGAAAAATTTTAAGAATCTTACAGCATAGGAAGATTTTAAACTATATAGTCAGCTTATTATAATCATTGAAATTTAAGCATGGTTGAATCATAAACTTCAATTTCCACCTAATTTACTTAAACTTTCTTTCCTTAGATCATTTGAAGAAGGAACATTTTAGAAGGAAATAAAACAGAGTGCTGAGTGCAGTCATTTACTTTCTGTTGATAACATAATGTGCAACTTTCTGAACTGTTTTCTGAAATTCCAAAAATGGAAATTCTTTTCTATTACATGCTGGTTAAAGATGAGTCTTTTAGTTATACCATCTTGCATAATTTTATCCTACAAACTGATGAAGAAAATTTACAAGTTTGAGTCTTTGCACAATCCTTCTTATAGAAGAAACTATGCCTTCATTTAGGAAATGGAATGGCTAATTTTATTATGCAAAACTTTTTTCCTTTTATATGTTTGATTTGTACAGCATATTAAACACTCTTGAAATCATCTCTTACACTTTCACAATTCTCACAGAAACCCTCACTTATTTTAGCATATGAAATGAATTTAGCAAATATCAATGGATTTGCTTCATATTTTAACAGCACACTGAGTTTGTGCAGCATCATATTAAAGTCTACATATGCCCCTAACGATAGTTAACATTTAAACTCATGCGCCTCACATTAGTAGGAAAGAAAAAGTACTGTAATTTCCAAACTAATATCAGGAAGCACTAGCATGTGTCATTAACTTCGTAAAATCCAACTAATCAGTAGCCTGATTACTCACCATAACAAATAAATAAACATATTCATTTTCATGGTACCAATTCCTGAATCATCAGATCCCAATCTTTTTATGTAACACAAGGATGCTAATTAGGTAAAGTCAGACCCAAATTTCTAGAATATGTCATAGAAGAAGGCATTTCAAAAGTAGTACAAAGATTCTAGATTATTTAGTAGTGATTGAAAGGAGGTTGAAAAGAGCTAAACTGTCATGCTCCTCAGGGAGGTGGAAAGAAAATCCAACTTTGGCAAGGCACAAAAGCAAAATCTTGCTTCCTTTCATTTTGCTTAATCTTTATAAACAGGCACATCCAGTTTTAAGACTTTTTGTTTGTCATACAGTTTGAAACCATCCACAAACTTTAGTATGAGAATTGTACTATTTGGGAGGAAGTTTGATGGGCTGCAAATTTCTTATTTGTAGTGTGATTATTATTTAGTTGTTAATTGTCCTTTTCTGGGAGGTTAAGGGGTCTTGTCCCAAACTTTGGATGACATCATTGTGATATGCTTTGTTATGAAGAGAAGGCAGAAAACATAAAGACTACATCAGTGAAGAACTCCTCATTGATGGATATCTGCATCTACATCTACATCCTTATCCACACTACCAGTCTATCTGCACCTCTAGAGTGTGTGAATGGACTCTCAATATGACAGTCCAAGTGGTGAATTCCTCCAGTATCAATTCTCAACCATTGTTCTGAATTAGCAACTTTTATATTTTCCTTATAATATCATAAGGTTAAAAGAAGCAGGGCTCATATGATAAAATTTTAGATTTTATATCCAGACTACCTGAATGAAAAGTGAGATTCTACCAGTTACAAGTTAAAATGTTCACGATCTCATGCCCTCCTGTACTCATCAGAGACAGTTACATTATGAGAATTAAATGAGTAAAGGTATTATATTAAAATCAAACATATGGTTATTGTTATAAATTTTTTTGTTAGATGAAAATGTAAAGAAACTTAAAACTCTCCATTTTTCATTATGAATAACATAATTCTAGTTTTATTTGTGTACAGAATGTGTATATATTTAAATGAATATTTGAATGTATCTGAAATGTATAGAAAGTGTGAGATTGAAATAAAATCTCTTTCTTCAGAGTACCATTCCCATAAGTTAATAATTTCTAATAGTTTTAATGTGTTCTCAATAGAAATAAGATGCCATTTTATAAATTATTTTTCATATAGTAACATAACATCAAGAAGCACTTCCTGAACTTATATAAATGTGTTTCAACAACTGTTTAGCACTCTATCATATATAAATGCTAAAACTTATTTAACCATTTTACATCCTAAACATAGTTTGTTTCCCAGTCTTCACTACCATATGTAATGCTGTATTGATCTTTGGTTCTTCTTTAAAAAAAAAAAAATATATATATATATATATATGTATGTATATATATACACACATATGTATATACATATATATACATATGTATATATGTGTGTGTGTGTGTGTGTGTGTTATATATGTGTTTGTGTATCTCCCATATATATATACATCATTGTTATATCCGGAAAAAGATTCAAAGATATGTTTCTCTCACTAGCAAAGCATGAAAAGGAGATCGCTGTCCTGTCCTATGGGACACTGCAACTCCACTCTCATAAGAAAGGCATGCTGTTATTGGAAGCATAAGAGCCAGGATGATGCTGAATATTGGTTTGAGCCGGCCAACTACAGTAGTTAATCCGTATAGTTTGATTAAATTTTTTCCTGTTCAATTTGTGGCATTTCCAGCGAATGTCCTTTGAGTACTTAGTTAATTAAAAATTGAAAGACATTTATTTCATTTAGAAAACTTATTAGATGTCAATTATTTGGAACAGATTTTAACCAAACATATTTGGCTAAGAGATAAAGAAAGAGAAAAGAAAATGAGTAGGCTAACATTTGCCATTTCACTATGTCAAGTAATTTGTTAGAATATATTTCCAATTTGTTACAAGAAGTACTAATAAGCCCTTAATGAAGGAATGTAGACAGATGTTTGGGTGCTCTGCATATCATCATTACCCTAATTCATCAGGGGCGAAGTACGGATGTTTATTCCAAAGATTCATACTATTTTCTAGATTTCACTTTTTAATACCATATATACATCAAGTTATAAGGACATTACCTGTGACCTATAAAGTAATTTATAATCCTCTGCAGCATTAAATTCCAATTATGACAGATTGCATTTACATGGTGAGTATTCTGCAACAACAATGTCATATCCTGTAGTAATGCCTTTTGAAAGCAACTTAGGATCCTAGGCAAACCAAATATTTTGTGTTCAATGGAATACATTGTAGTTTACTAATCATAGGTAAAATATTTTGCATGTAAATTCAATGCAAAATAATATAAATTAAGAAAAGAAATCAAGATAGCAGTTTTTAAATTTGCTACCAAGATAGTATAATCCATATAGTTAATATTCTGAGAGAGAGAGAGTTTGTGAGGAGTTTATAGAACTCATTTGATATTGAGAAAAGAGCTCAAAAATCAAAAGGCAAGCATTTGGGTTTGTACAGTGGTAGAGTGTGTTTAGCCTTCATGAGACCCTGAGTTTGATTTCCATCACCAACCTCCCAAAATAAAATGGCAAATTTGAAAACATAAATTGTGAAACTTAAAATAGTATTTGTCCTAATAATATTTTACAAATTACAATTTTTCTAAGTCTAATATTTCAGTAAGAATTTTAAAAATATGCCTCTAAACTTATGAAATTGCTATTAAATTCACTTATGCATTACTACTAAATAATTATGCTAAATATAACATAAGCATTCTCCTTCTTGTTTTTGATTTCTTTTCAAAGATGCAAAAAGTCTAATGTACTAAAATCTTGTTCACTGTAGTCATTTATATTAGTTGTTTTACCTGAAAATTGATGAGTAAACAAAACAAAAATGAATTGTCTGAGAAAAATTGAATTCATGCAATAGAATGAAAAAAATGTTGTTGGTTTCCTACATATATAAATGTAAAGAAATGTATGTATGAAATCTAATATTTTTGTCAGTGTCTTAACAATGTTTTGAGTTCTTACTACCCAATGGATTAAAAATTCTCTGTAAAGTAAGGAACAGAGAAGTCCCTTGTCTGCTAATGCCTGCTCAGTTTTGATCTTGTTTTCCTATGTTTATGTATGAGATGTTTTTATAACACACTTTTCTAAATATTTTCCCTGTCTCAGCATGCACAACTGTTCCAAGCAAAGAATGTGCTCCTAGTGTACCACAGTATCTACTGGTTTTGATCAACTTCCAGGAATTCTTAATATTAATGATTCATTTAGACTTGTGATAATCATTGAACAGTCTGTATTACCATATAAAAATTAATACCATCAATATTTCAGAATGCCTCTAAGTACTTAAATTCACAATTATTTAACACCTACCATGCAACATATATTGCTAGTCTGGTATAACAAACAACCAACCCTAGAGTTCTTGCTTTTTGCCCCAGAGCTGCACAAGAGTCCTCTAGAATAGGAAGAGATTGGACCATAATACTCTCCATTCCAGAAATAACCTGGTGTTAAATTGGTAGGAAAAGTCTTATACACATTCAGCTTTAAAGAAAACTAAGAAGAAACTTGATTGTTTTATCTCTGAAATGCTCTGGGATGACAAAATCTTCCTAAAGGGGGAAAGGGTATGTAAGGACAAAAGACAGAAACTTCATGTCCTTGAAGTCCTTGCGGTCCAAAGGAATTTACAGGTTTTGCCTCCCTCTGAGTCCCTGGAGCTTCCCTATCACATCAAAAGGAGCTGGGATTTTCTAGTGCCAGCATCTCTATCTTCTTAATTTCAGAGGAGGAAAGCCTTACTTAGTCTGTTTCATTTTCAAGGCATTCACTACCTAAAGATCTGTAAGCATGTGCTGTCTACTAGTTGTTCTGCAAGCACAGGATGAAAACAGATAAGAAGCAGAATCTTACTGGTGGAGGGTGGAGGCTGCAGTGGGGGCTTTCTGGGAAAACCTTGTGTGAATGCATGAAAACATGAAATTTTGTGATGCTTTAGAAAAATTGAAGTTAGTTCAGTATGCATGTAAGAGTGTATCTGGAAGTGATGTAAAGGCAATTCAAAAGAGTACTGCCTAGGTTTGCATTTCTTCAGCAAAAGAGGCAAATAAATTAGATTGCTGCCTGTGCAAGTGGAATTATCCAAAACATGTTGTGTTAGTCACTATCCACATATATAAACAGTAAATAATTGAACAAATAGTTAAGCACATGTCATGAAACCTACTGTGAAGAAAAGGCACAGGGTGCTATCATAGAAGATAATGGGTTGTGGTGAGTTTCTTGTGTGTGTGTGTGTGTGTGTGTGTGTGTGTGTGTGGTATTGTCGTGAACTGGAAATTGAATCCAGGGTCTCACACGTGCTAGGTAAGCACTCTATCACTTATCCTCATCCTCAGTACTGTCGTGAGATTTACAAAGAATAGAATTAAACAAATTGGGGCTGTGATTGTAAGACCTGGGAAATGGCAATAGACAACAGCAAGTCAAATGACTTCAGATGAGAGTATGCTTGACACAATCTTGAAACTGCCAGAATGTTGCTAAATGAGTTGAAGGATAGTGAGTGAGGAGTGGCATGAGTTGGAAAGTTGAGGAAGGCCCTTTTATGAGATAGAATGGGGCTCTGAGAATCTTGGGTAAAGAGTTGGATTGGATTAAATGTCTAATAATTATATGAAATAATGCTCAACATTATCAGTTATCTGGCTGAAAGAGTTATTCTACATAAGATGCAATGTTTACATTAAAAAAGTAACAAAGAATCACTCAGTGTTATTAAAACTGAAATGAATGCACATTCTCAAATCCAAATAGTTTACTTGTAACTGATATGTGCAATGGAGGGAAAGATGGTAGTAATTATCAAATGCATTTCCTTTTGATTCAAAAATACAATTTCTTGGAATTATTTATAAATATTCAAAAGCATTTAAAGATTTATATAAAAGGCAAACCACTCAAATGTTATTTTGAAAAAACAATTGCTACATTATTACATTTATGAATTATCAATTTTATGGAATAACATGTAGCTATTGCATCAGTAAACTTTCTATTGTCTGTTTATATAGTGCAAGCAAATTTTATAATTTGGAAAAATCTCATAGAAACTTATATAAAAACTGTTATAACATCTATTTCACCTATGGAAATAGTTTTACAAGTTTCTAAATGTGCTAACATATATGGGAATGACTTCATTATATTTATTTAAAAATTATAAAAGGAATAAACATATTTTATAAATGAGAACTATATATTTTTCACTTGTTTGTTTCATTAGAGTATGTATTTCTAATTATCTTCAAGTTATATAAATATTATTCTAAGATAATATTTATAGTAAGCCTAAAATATATTTTGCTTATATAAGTACATCATATGGAATTTATTTCCTTATGATAGTGACTGAACACCAACAATTAGGATATTACTCATCCATCAATTGTAAATATTTTTATATACTATAATTTATTTCTGTTTTTTCTCACTTTTTAACCAAACATAAGCATTTATAATAAAAATCAACTAATTTTTTAACAGAACTGAAATCAGTACAGCTGTAGAAACAGGAATATACTGGATGTGTTCTAAGATTTAAGGATTCTTTTTATGGTAGGGTAAAACATACTAACACTGGGGTACATAAAAGGCACTCCTTTTTTAATTTATTTTATTATAAGCAAATGGGATACATGTTGTTTCTGTTTGTACTTGGAGTAACAGCATACCATTTGCATATTTATACATTTACATAGAGTAATGATGTTTGATTCATTCCCTTATTTTTTTCCTTCCCCCCACCTCTCCCACCACTCTCTTCCCTCTATACAGTCCCTCCTTCCTCCATTCTTGCCCACCTCCCACCCCACATTATGTGTCATCATCCGCTTATCAGTGAGATCGTTCACCTTTTGGATTTTTGAGATTGGTTTATCTCACTTAACATGATATTCTCCAATTTCATCCATTTTCCTGCAAATGCCATAATTTTCTTATTCTTTATAGCTGAATAATATTCCATTGTATATATATATATATACACACATATATGGTATGTATATATATTTATATATATATATATATACACATATGTGGTATAATATATACATATGTGGTATATATATATATATATATATATATATATATATATACCACAATTTCTTTATCCATTCATCAATTGAAGGGCATCTAGGTTGGTTCCATAGTCTGGCTATTGTGAATTGAGCAGCTATGAACATTGATGTGGCTGTATCTCTGTAGTTTGCTGATTTTATGTCCTTTGGGTATAGGTCGAGGTGTGGGATAGCTGGGACAAATGGTAGGGCCATTCCAAGTTTT
Organism: Sciurus carolinensis; assembly: GCF_902686445.1. Classification (NCBI taxonomy): domain Eukaryota; kingdom Metazoa; phylum Chordata; class Mammalia; order Rodentia; family Sciuridae; genus Sciurus; species Sciurus carolinensis. The sequence goes on along the minus strand of NW_025920123.1, from coordinate 1,532,606 downwards.
CTAAGGAATCTCCACACTGCTTTCCCGAGTGGCTGCACTAATTTACAGTCCCACTAGCAATGTTTGAGTGGATCTTTTTCCCCACATCCTCTTCAACACCTATTATTGCTTGTATTCTTGATAATCACCATTCTAATTGGGGTGAGATGGAATCTTAGTGTAGTTTTAATTTGCATTTCTCTTATTACTAAAGATGGTGAACATTTTTTCATATGTTTGTTGATTGCTTGTAGATCTTCTTCTGTGAAGTGTCTGTTCATATCCTTAGCCCATTTGTTGATTCTGTTATTGGTGTAGAATTTTTTGAGTTCTTTATATATTCTGGAAATTAGTGCTCGATCTGAAGTATGAGTGGCAAAGATTTTCTCCCATTCTGTAAGCTCTCTCTTCACATTGCTGATAGTTTGCTTTGCTGAGAGAAAGCTATTTAGTTTGAATCGATCTCAGTTATTGATTCTTGCTTTTATTTCTTGTGCTATGGGAGTCCTGTTAAGGAAGTCTGATCCTAAGCCAACAAGGTGAAAATTTGGACCTACTTTTTCTTCTATAAGATGCAGGGTCTCTGGCCTGATTTCAAGGTCCTTGATCCATTGTGAGTTGAGTTTTGTGCAGGATGAGAGATAGGAGTTTAGTTTCATTCTGTTACATATGGATTTCCAGTTTTCCCAGCACTATTTGTTGAAGAGGCTATCTTTTCTCCATTGCATATTTTTGGCACCTTTGTCTAGTATTAAAAAATTGTATTTATTTGGGTTTGTGTCCGTGTCCTCTATTCTGTACCATTGATCTACCTATTTTGGTGCCAATACCATGCTGTTTTTGTTACTATTGCTTTGTAGTATAGTTGAAGTTCTGGTATTGCGATACCCCTGTTTCATTGTTCCTGCTAAGGATTGTTTTAGCTATTCTGGGTTTCTTATTCTTCCAGATGAATTTCATGATCGCTTGCTCTATTTCTGTAAGGTATGTCATTGGGATTTTTATTGGAATTGCATCGAATCTGTATAGCACTTTTGATAGTGTGGCCATTTTGACAATATTAATTCTGCCTATCCAAGAACATGGGAGATCTTTCCATCTTCTAAGGTCTTCCTTAATTTCTTTCTTCAATGTTTTGTAGTTTTCATTGTAGAGATCTTTTACCTCTTTGGTTAGATTGATTCCCAAGTATTTTATTTTTTTTGAGGTTATTGCAAATGGAGTTGTTTTCCTCATTTCCCTTTCAGCTGTTTCATCGCTTGCGTATAAACATGCTTTAGATTTATGCGTGTCGATTTTATAGCCTGCTATTTTGCTGAATTCATTGATGAGGTCTAGAAGTTTTCTGGAGGAGGTTTTTGGATCCTCTAAATATAGAATCCTGTCATCCACAAGTAGTGACAGCTTAAGTTCCTCTTTTCCTATTCGTATCCCTTTAATTTCTTTAGTCTGCCTAATTGCTCTGGCTAGAGTTTCGAGGACAATGTTGAATAGAAGTGGTGAAAGAGGACATTCCTGTCTTATTCCTGTTTTTAAAGGGAATGGTTTCAGTTTTTCTCCATTAAGAATGATGTTGGCCATGGGCTTAGCATGAATAGCCTTTAAAATGTTCAGGTATGTTCCTACTATCCCTATTTTTTCTAGTGTTTTGAGCATAAAGGGGTGTTGTATTTTGTCAAACGCTGTTTCTGCATCAATTGAAATAAATATGATTCTTTTCCTTAAGTCTATTGACATGATGGATTATGTTTATTGATTTATGAATGTTGAACCATCCTTGCATTCCAGGAATGAACCCCACTTGATCGTGGTGCACAATTTTCTTACTATGTTTTTGGATATGGTTTGCCAATATTTTGTTAAGGATCTTTGCTTCTATATTCATCAAGGATATTGGTCTAAAATTTTCTTTCCTTGATGTGTCTTTTCCTGGTTTGGGTATGAGGGTGATATTAGCTTCATAGAATGAGTTCGGTAGGGTGCCCTCCTTTTCTATTGGAATACTTTGAGAAGTATTGGAATGAGTTATTCTTTGAAGGTCTTGTAGAACTCAGCTGAGAATCCATCTGGTCCTGGGCTTTTCTTCAATGGTAGATTTTTAATGGCTTCTTCTATGTCATTGCGTGATATTGATCTGTTTAAATCGTGTATGTCCTCCTGGTTCAGTTTGGTAGGAGCATATGTCTCTAGATATTTGTCAATATCTTTGGTAGTTTCTATTTTGTTGGAATACAGATTTTTAAAGTAGCTTCTCATTATGTTCTGTATCTCAGTGGTGTCTGTCATGATATTTCCTTTTGCATCATGTATTTTAGTAAATTGAGTGTTCTCTCTCCTTCTCTTTGTTAGTGTGGCTAAGGGTTTGTCTATTTTGTTTACTTTCTCAAAGAACCAACTTTTTGTTTTGTCAATTTCTTGAATAGATTCTTTTGTTTCAATTTCATTGATTTTGGCTCTGATTTTAATTATTTCCTGTCTTCCACTACTTTTGCTGTTATTCTGTTCTTCTTTTTCTAGGGCTTTGAGCTGTAATGTTACGTCATTTAGTTTTTGACTTTTCATTCTTTTTTGGAATGCGCCCTATGCAAAGAATTTTCCTCTTAGTACCGCTTTCATAGTGTACCAGAGATTTTGATATGTTGTATCATCGTTCTCATTGACCTCTAAGAATTTTTTTATATCCTCCTTGATGTTTTCTGTTATCCATGTTTCATTCAATAGCATATTATTTAGTCTCCAGGTGTTGGAGTAATTTCTGTTTTTTATTTTGTCATTGATTTCTACTCTCAGTCCATTATGTATCTCTATTTTTTTTGCATTTCCTAAGGGCTGCTTTGTGGCATAACATATGGTCTATTTTCAAGAAGTTTCCATGTGCTGCTGAGAAGAATGTGTATCCGCTCGTTGATGGATGGAATATTCTATATATGTCTATTAAGTCTAGGTTATTGATTGTGTTATTGAGTTCTATGGTTTCTTTGGTTGGATTTTGTTTGGAATATCTATCTAGTTGTAACAGCAGTGCATTAAAGTCACCCAGAATTATTGTGTTGTGGTCTATGTGATTCTTGAAATTGAGAAGGATTTGTTTGATGAACAGGGATGCACCATTGTTTGGGGCATAAATATTTACTATTGTTATGTCTTCCTGATTTATGATTCCCTTAAGCAGTTTGAAATGTCCTTCTTTATCCCTTCTGACTAACTTTGGCTTGAAGTCCACTTTATCTGATATAAGGATGGAAACCCCCGCTTTTTTACTGAGTCCATGTGCATGGTAGGTTTTTTCCCATCCTTTCACCTTTAGACTGTGGATGTCTTTTTCTATGAGATGAGTCTCTTGCAGGCAGCATATTGTTGGGTCTTTCTTTTTAATCCATTCAGCTAGTCTATGTCTTTTGATTGATGAGTTTAGGCCATTAACATTCAGGATTATTATTGAGAAATGATTTGTATTCCCAGTCATTTGGCTTATTTTTGGTTTTTAAGTTGGCTTGGTTTCTCCTTTGAGTGGTTTTTCTCTAAGGTAGTTCTCCCTTTGCTGACCCTCATTGTTGTTTTTCATTTCCTCCTCATGGAATATTTTGTTGAGAACATTCTGTAGTGCAGGCTTTCTATTTGTAAATTCTTTTAACTTTTGTTTATCATGGAAGGATTTTATTTCATCTTCAAATCTGAAGGTTAGTTTTGCTGGGTATAGGATTCTTGGTTGGCAACCATGTTCTTTCGGAGCTTGAAATATGTTGCTTCAGGCCCTTCTAGCTTTTAGAGTCTGGATTGAGAAGTCGGCTGCTATCCATATTGGTCTCCCACTATATGTAATCTGATGCTTTTCTCTCACGGCCTTCAAAATCCTATCTTTATTTTGAATGTTAGGCATTTTCATTATAATGTGCCTTGGTGTGGATCTGTTGTGATTCTGTGCATTTGGTGTTCTGTAAGCCTCTTGTATTTGATTTTCCATTTCATTCTTCAGGTTTGGGAAATTTTCTGATATTATTTCATTGAATAGGTTATTCATTCCTTTGGTTTGTAACTCTGTGCCTTCCTCAATTCCAATAATTCTTAAATTCGGTCTTTTCATGATGTCCCATAGTTCTTGGAGATTCTGTTCATGATTTCTTACCATCTTCTCTGTTTGGGCAACTTTATTTTCAAGATTAAATATTTTGTCTTCGTTGTGTAAGGTTCTGTCTTCCAAGTGGTCTAGTCTGTTGGTGATGCTTTCCATTGAGTTTTTTATTTGGTTTATTTTCTCCTTCATTTCAAGGATTTCTGTTTTTTTTTTTTTTTTTTTTTTTTTTGAGAATCTCTATGTCTTTGTTGAAATGATCTTTTGCTTCCTGCAGGTGCTCTTTCAGCTTATTGGTATTATCATTCATTGCCTGCATTTGCTCTCTTATCTCATCCTTTGCTTCACAAATCATCTTAATCATGTGTAATCTGAAGTTCTTTTCTGACATTTCTTCTGTCATACTGTCATTGGATTCTATTACTATAGAATCTAGATTTGTTTGGATCATTTTCTTCTCTTGTTTTTTCATGTTGTTCATGTATCTTCCCCTCTAGCAGTGCAGATCTGGGGTAATGCAGATTTCCCCCTATAGGCTTATAGTGGCCCTACAGGTTTCCAAAACCCTTTCCTTAAGGGGAGATCAGTATTAGCAGTGCCCAAATCAGATACTATGCAATCCTAGACCAAATAGCCCCTATGGGGACAATAACAAAATTGTCATAATAAACAAAATGAGTTCAAATATTATCTTTTTGATAAAACAAACAAGTTTGCAATAAGGTCTGCAGTTTCTAATGGAGGACAAGGAGGATGCAGAGGGATGCAGAATGTGGCTCCTAATGGGATAAGTAAGAAAAAAATATACAGAAGTTCTACAAAATAGAAAGGGTGAGAGTGTAATCAAAAGAAATCAGATGTTAGCATGCAAAAAAGGGAGAAAGAGACTCTGAGGGAACACGTAAACAAAAGGAAAAGAATGCAAGAAAAGGAAAGAAATAAAAACATTTTTTTAAAAGGAGAATAAAGAAAATCTACTGTATAGCAGTCATATACTAATGAAACCTCCCAGTGTTCAGTAGCCTGATGCATGAGAGGTACCTGACAATGAGCTTCAAGTCTCCAGCAGGCGTCGCATGATGGGATTTGCCCCATCCAAAGATCAGAGCTATGGCTTCCAGGATTATCCAAGATGTCTGCTCTGGCTTTGAAATATGTTGACAAATGGGGAGCTGCATCTCAGGGGTGGACATGGTCAACTCGAGGTCCTGGAGAAGGGATGCAGTTGGTCCGGGAGGGTTCCTGGAGGTCTGGTGTGTTTGGTGTGTTTGTGGGATCCTGGAGGCTGGGTGCAATCAGTCGGTCTGGGGTCCCAGTGATAAGGCACAGTCAGTTGGTCTGGGGGTCCTGGCAGCAGGGAGCAGTCGATGTGAGGGCCCCAGAGGCAGGGAGTGATGGGTCGGGGTGAGGGATCCTGGAGACGGGGCTCAGTCAGTCTGGCCAGGGGTCCTACAGGGCCTGGCTGTTGTCTCAAAATGGCAGCAGCCACGTGTAATCAATCCTGCAGGTACTGTAACAGTGAACTTCCAGGCAGCAGCAGGCAGCTGGTGCTCCACTGGCAGTTAGCGATCAGTTTGCTGACTGTTGTCTGAGGATCGAGTGGTGAACCTCCAGAATTGGGTGATGGATACGAGTAAGGCAGGTGATGGACAGGCGAGAGGCAGGCAAATGCAAGGCATTTCTTTTTTGTGATTATTATCTCCAAGCCAGAGAAGGCTGTCACACAGGACCACACAAAAGGTAATGGCAAATTGTTACTGTAAGGTATAAAGTCACCTTTCTCTCCCGCTACAGGAATTCCCAGCCTCCTAACCACCTGTCAATCTGCATTACACCCACCTCTCCCGTTACAGGAATTTCCGGCTTACATTGCTGTAATCTTCCTGCCTCCCACATTACGTTCTAATATGTCATTGGTCCATCAGTCAGTCTGTAATAATTCTCCTCCGAGATTGGTTCCTCCCAGCCCGCGAAATTCTGATATCTGAGGAGAAACCCTGCACCATCTTCTTCTTTTCCTTCTTCCCTTTTCCCTGAGCGGACGCGAATCGTCTGCATAAAATAAAGTTCCTCTTGTGGGACCTGTGTCTGCAGAGCGTTTTTCTGGGAGTTATCAATGAACCAAAACTGCCCCTAACATCTGGTGCTGAAACCCGGGATGGGTTTTTTCCGCTGACTAAGCAAGCAGAATCCCATCTGATGGCTCCTGTGCCCACAGATACAGGCTCATCTTCCATTTACCTGGATGCCCAGTTCTCTGCATACAACACCAGACCCCAAAATTGGTGAGTTCCCCTTAAGTACGCCCCTGACTACTTAAACACACCTTGGCCACCCACGGCTACCACCGTGCCCCCCCCATTTGAGAAGCAGCCATTTCCACAGTTCCCTCCGCCAGCTTGCGGCTCTCGCCGCCCTCCCGCACTTCCCTCTTGTGGCCTTCACTGCTCGCCTCACGGCTCCCTCTCGCCGCCCTGCGGCTTCCCCCTCACGACTCCCACCGCTCAACTGCCAAGGTGTGGGGGTACCTCCTTGGCCCCCATGTTTGGTCTTAGTTGCTGGGTGGATTCCTGAATTTTATGGTGCTGAGATTCTTTCTCAGGGTTTGAAGCTCGCTCTCTTATTTCCTGCTGAGTCTCGCTCGAAATCGTGGCCAGGTCTTCAAACTCTCTCTTGGCTATTTGCCTGGTTAAACATTGGTTTCAGGTGATGACCAAACCTTTGTTCTAACCTCTCGTTGTCTGGCACTGTGGTTCTTGGGACACCAAATCCACTAGCCAGGTGGGTCTCAGCTTACCATGGGATTTGGGACATCCAGCCCAGCAAACTCGCCCCTGAGATGCTTATTAAATCATCTCAAACCCCTTCACCTATTCCCTGAATCAGAGCTAAATTGTCCTTTAGATAGTAAGTCAGAATGGTCTATTTATGACACCCTAAATTCTAGCTTTGTACTAGGTATAATTATATGCCTAATTGTACTAGTTAAAATTAAGTACATATGTGGGCACCCTCGTGAATGGAAAGGAATTTTCCCCTTCGTGTTTTTTCTTTCTTTCAGGCTAAACCTAATCTCTGCTCTCCCCAAAAACCTGAACCTGTTCTCTTGGCTTCTCCCCCACCTCTTAACCCTTCTTTCCCTTCCGAGTTCGATCCAGCCAATGAGTCATCTCCTTACAAGCCTCCTACTGCAGAAGCCCTTATCCATTCTTCTTCTTTGTCTCATTCTGTTTCTCCTTCCACTCTTCCATTCAGCCCACCAAGTCCCCCCACCACGCAGTCCCGTGCACATATCTTATCCCCTTTACGGGAGGTTGCTGGTGCGGAGGGAGTAATCAAAGTTCATGTCCCCTTTTCACTGTCTGATCTGTTTCAAATAGAGAAGCGGCTAGGTTCCTTCACCTCCAACCTTGCAACCTTCATTAAGGAATTTCAGTACTTCACCCAGTCTTATAACCTTACCTGGCATGACATTTACATAATCATGTCCAACACCCTAACCCCTGAGGAATGCAGGAGGGTCTGGGGACAGGCGCACAATTATGCAGATGACATTCATCAATCGACCCCAACCCATCCCATTGGGGCTGAAGCGGTACCAAATAGAGAGCCCCTATAGGACTCTAATACTGAGGCTGGGTGTCTACAGCAAGATAGGTTTCAAACTTGCAACCTCGAAGGTCTACGAAAAGCTACTATTAAACCCATTAACTATAATAAACTTCAGGAAGTAATACAGGACAAAATGAAAACCTGTCAGCATTTCTAAGCCGCCTTACAGAGGCCATGCTTAAGTATACCAAGCAGGATCCCAAAACCCCAGAGGGACCCTAGCATAAAGATGAAATTGAGGCAGTTAGATAGGGGGTCCCTTACCCCACAGCCAGAGGTTCTAGCAGTGGCATTCAAGGTTTATAATGGAAGGGAAGGAAAAAAACAAAAATTATAATACCAAATGCTGGCCAAAGCCTTTCAGCCAGCTAGACCTGCCCAACTGTCCACTGCTAGGGGCACCCAAGCTCCCAGAAGACCTTCAAGTTCATGCCTCAAGTGCAGGCAAGAGGGTCACTGGGCACGAGCCTGCCCCAAACCCCCAGCAGCCCCCAAGTCCTTGTCCAAAATGCCACCAACCAGGACATTGGGCAATGGATTGCCCTGGTGCTCAGAGAAGTGCCAGGTCATCCTTGGCCCCTCCCTCTGGCGACTTGCTGGGATTGGCAATGGATGAATGAAGGGGCCCGGGACTTCTGCACCCGACGACCATCAGGACTCAGGAGACCCGGGTGACCCTTACGGTGGCAGGCAGGCAGATCCCTTTCCTTATAGACACTGGAGCCACATTCTCAGTGCTGCGGGAATTTTGGGGACCCACTTCCCCTGCCAAATTCTCTATTGTTGGGGTAGAGGGAAAACCATATAATCCCCTACAAACCCCTCCAATAAGCTGCCATATAGGACAAATTGGCTTTACTCATTCCTTTTTAATAATTCCTTCATGTCCCATTCCCCTTCTGGGAAGGGACATCCTAACCAAATTGGGTGCCTCTATTTCCTTCTCACCCACCATGTGCCTTAGCCAAGACTCCCCTGCTATTCCTCTCCTTATGACTCTATAGGAATATACAGTTCAAACAGAGTCCTCATATCCCCTTCCTCCCTCCCTGGTTGACCCCAAGGTCTGGTACACTCATACACCCTCTGTAGCTAAATGCTAACCTGTACTCATTCATCTAAAGGACCCAACATCCTACCCAGCCCAGACCCAATATCCCCTTCCCCAAAGAAACCTTATAGGACTTCAACCAATCATCCAGGATTTAAGGCAGAAAGGCTTCCTGCGCCCTGCCAACTCACCTTAATAGTGCCCCTTCCTTCCCTTCTTCCTTCTCAAATATCCATTCCTCTCCTAAATCACATTCGAGCATTTCTATGGGGTTATGCTGACTACACCCTACCCAAACCATTATCTGGCCTCCTTACCCAACCTCTTCAAATAGGAGACCAAGTTCTTATTTCTCCTCCTCAGGAAGCTACAATCCCTCTATCTCCCAAGTGGCAGGGACCCCATACAGTGATCCTAACCATGCCAACAGCTGTCAAGGTACAAAATCTACCAGGATGGTTGCACATTTCTCGGGTTAAGCTCTATTCTCAGTCCACTAACCCTTCTCCAGCTCCTAATCCACAGGCTTCTTCCAACCTATACTTAGCCACTCCTGTGGGACCCCTTTGTCTCAGACTGAAGATCATGAAGCCCTCTACCCTTCCTCCCATTCCAGAAATTGGGAACCAGACGATACCAGACAACCATGCCCAGCCATGAGGACCGGAGTCCTGCTTATAATTTTCCTAACCACTGAATTTTCTTTCCAATAGAATGCCAGCCGAAAAGGGGAGCCCCCTGTCTTTTACTTCCATGTCAATTAATCAACTTGTATTGCAGAAATATCAGGATCTCACAAAAAATTGGAGCCTGGCTGCAGATGTGCCTCCAGAGAAACTATCAACTCTCCAGTTCTTCCTGCCACAATGATACCAGCTCTACAACCACACCCAGCAGGAAGTAATTACAGAAGACTGACCTTCATCCATGTACTCAAAAAAAAAAAGAAAAAAAAATTTTTTTTTTTATAAAAAAGGAAATGGGGGAATGTAAGGTATAAAATCACCTTTCTCTCCCGCTACAGTAATTCCTGGCCTCCTAACCACCTGTCAATCTGCATTACGCCCGCCTCTCCTGTTACAGGAACCTGGCCTCCTAACCACCTGTCAATCTGCATTACGCCCGCCTCTCCCGTTACAGGAATTTCCGGCTTACGTTGCCGTAATCTTCCTGCCTCCCACATTACGTTCTAATATGTCATTGGTCCATCAGTCAGTCTGTAATAATTCTCCTCCGCGATTGGTTCCTCCCAGCCCACAAAATTCCGATCTCTGAGGAGAAACCCTGCGCCATCTTCTTCTTTTCCTTCTTCCCTTTTCCCTGAGTGGACGCGAATCATCCACATAAAATAAAGTTCCTCGTGTGGGACATGTGTCTGCGGAGCATTTTTCTGGGAGTTATCGAGGAACCAAAACTGCCCCTAACAGTTACTGTAGAAGGCAATTTATATATGGCAGATGAATTGTGTTTAGCTGGGTTTCTGGGATCCCCACTGAATGATTAATTAGAATAACTTTGCAGGCTCCTGGGTCTAGGCCTATCCCTTGGTTTCTGTTACCTGGTTCTAGGGTAAATAGGGCTAGTAAATAAATAGTGAATCCCTGAATGTAGCAACTTGAAAAGTGAAGTATTTGGGCTCTGACTTAATTAGTCACTCAGGAAGGTAAACTAGTCAGCCTGTAGCAACAGCCTCAAGTCTGTGTTAATAACGTTATTTTTTAAAGAAAGCGTGGAGGTTTTACAACAGGGCTCCACTAGAGGCTTTGAATCTAACCCTTTCTACTCTGCCACTGCAGCTTAATTTATTTATTTATTTATTTATTTTTATTTTAAACAAATGGAATACATGTTGTTTCTCTGTTTGTACATGGAGTAAAGCATACCATTTGTGTAATCATAAATTTACATAGGGTAATGTAGTTTGATTGATTCTGCTATTTTTTTCTTCCCTCCCACCCCTCCCACACCTCTTTTCCTTCTATACAGTCCTTTCTTCCTCCATTCTTACCACCCTCCTTAACCCTAGTCCTAAACCTAACCCTAACCCTAATGCTAACCCCTCCCACCCCCCATTATATGTTCTCATCCACTTATCAGCAAGATCATTCACCCTTAGTCTTTTGAGATTGGCTTATCTCACTTAGCATGATATTCTCCAATTTCATCCATTTGCTTGCAAATGCCATAATTTTATTATTCTTTATGGCTGAGTAATATTCCATTGTATATATATACCACATTTTCTTTATCCATTCATCAATTGGAGGACATCTAGGTTGGTTCCACAATCTGGCTATGGTGAATTGAGCAGCAATGAACATTGATGTGGCTGTATCTCTGTAGTATGCTGATTTTAAGTCCTTTGGGTATAGGCCAAGGAGTGGGATACCTGGGTCAAATGGTGGTTCCATTCCAAGTTTTCTAAGGAATATACATACTGCTTTCCAGAGTGGCTGCACTAATTTGCAACCCCACCAGCAACGTATGAGTGTACCTTTTTCCCCACATCATCGCCTACACCTATTGTTGCTAGTTTTCTTGATAATCGCCATTCTAATTGGGGTGAGATGGAATCTTAGGGTAGTTTTGATTTGCATTTCTCTTATTACTAGAGATGTTGAACATTTTTTCATATTTTTGTTGACTGCTTGAACATCTTCTTCTGGAAAGAGTCTGTTCATTTCCTTAGTCCATTTGTCGATTGGATTATTTGCAGTCTTGGTGTAGAGTTTTTTGAGTTCTTTATAGATTCTGCAGATTAGTGCTCAATCTGAAGTATGAGTGGCAAAGATATTCTCCCACTCTGTAGGCTCTCTCTTCGCATTGCTGATAGTTTCCTTTGCTGAGAGAAAGCTTTTTAGTTTGCATCTAATCACAGTTATTGATTCTTGCTTTTATTTCTTGTGCTATGGGAGTCTTTTAAGGAAATCTGATTCTAAGCTGACATGTTGAAGATTTGGACCTACTTTTTCTTCTATAAGATGCAGGATCTCTGGTCTGATTTCGAGGTCCTTGATACTATTTTGAGTTGAGTTTTGTGCAGGGTGAAAGAGAGGGTTTTAATTTCATTCTGTTGCATATGGATTTCCAATTCTCCCACCACCATTTGTTGAAGAGGCTATCTTTTTTCCATTGCAAATTTTTGGCTCCTTTGCCGAGTATGAGAAAATTGTATTTATTTGGGTTTGTTTCCATGTCCTCTATTCTGTAACATTGATCTACCTGTCTATTTTGGTACCAATACCATGCCATTTTTGTTACTATTGCTTTGTAATGCAGTTGAAGATCTGGTATTGTGATACCCCCTGCTTCACTCTTTCTGCTAAGGATTGCTTTAGCTATTCTGGGTTTTTCTTCCAGATGAATTTCATGATTGCTTGCTCTATTTCTGTAAGGTACGTCAATGGGATTTTAATTGGAATTGCATTGAATCTGTATAGCACTTTAGGTAGTATAGCCATTTTGACAATATTAATTCTGCCTATCCAAGACCTTGGAGATTTTCCCATCTTCTAAGGTTTTCTTTAATTTCTTTCTTTAGTGTTCTGTAGTTCTCATTGTAGAGGTCTTTCACCTCTTCTGTGAGATTGATTCCCAAGTATTTTAATTTTTTCAAGGCTATTGTGAATGGGGTAGTTCTCCTAACTTCTCTTTCTGAAGATTCATCACTTATGTGTAAAAATGCATTGGATTTATGAGCATTGATCTTGTAACCTGCTACTTTACTGAATTCACTTATGAGTTCTAAAAGTTTTCTGGTGGACTTTCCGGGTTCCTGTAAATATATAATCACGTCATCAGTGAACAGGGATAGTTTGAGTTCTTCTTTTCCTATTCCTATCCCTTTAATTTCTTGGGTCTGTCTAATTGCTCTGGCTAGAGTTTCAAGGACGATATTGAATAGAAGTGGTGAAAGAGAGCCTTCCTTGCCTTGTTCCAGTTTTTAGGGGGAATTCTTTCAGTTTTTCACCATTTAGAATGACATTGGCCATGGGCTTAGCATAGATGACCTTTACAATGTTAAGGAATGCTCCCACTCTCCCTATTTTTTCTAGTGTTTTCAGCATGAAGGATGCTGTATTTTATGGAATGCTTTTTCTGCATCTATCAAAATAATCATGTGATTCTTGACTTTAAGTCTGTTGATATGGTGAATGACATTTATTCATTTCCTGATGTTGAACCAACCTTGCATCCATGGGATAAAACCCACTTGATCGTGGTGCACTATCTTTTTAATATATATTTGTATGCGATTTGCTAAAATTTTGTTGAGAATTTTTGCATCGATGTTCATTAAGGATATTGGTCTGAAATTTTCTTTCCTCGATGTGTCTCTGTTTGGTTTAGGTATCAGGGTGATATAGGGCTTCATAGAATGATTTTCGGAGGGTTCCCTCCTCTTCTATTTCATGGAATACTTTGAGGAGTATTGGAATGAGCTCTTCTTTAAGTGTTTTGTAGAACTCAGCTGAGAACCCATCTGTTCCTGTACTTTTCTTTGTTGGTAGGCTTTAGATGACCTCTTCTATTTCATTGCTTGAAATTGATTTATTTATGTTGTGTATGTCCTCCTGGTTCAGTTTAGGTAATTTATATGTCTCTAGAAACTTGTTGATGTCTTTGAGGTTTTCTGTTTTGTTGGAATATAGATTTTCAAAATAGCTTATAATTATGTTTTGTATTTCACTCGTGTCTGTTGTGATGTTTCCTTGTTCATTCTGAATTTTAGTAATTTGAGTTTTCTCCCTCTTTCTCTTTGTTAGTGTGGCTAAGTGTGAGAGTGTTAGTGTTATCAATTTTGTTTATTTTTTCAAAGAACCAACTATTTAATTTGTTAATTTTTCCAATTGTTTCTTTTTTTCAATTTCATTGATTTTGGGTCTGATTTTAACTATTTCCTGTCTTCTACTACTTTTGGTATTGGTCTGCTCTTCTTTTTCTAGGGCTTTGAGCTGTAGTGTTAAGTCATTTATTTGTTGATTTCTACTTCTTTAGTTGAATGCGCCCCATGAAATAAATCTTCCTCTAAGTACTGCTTTCATAGTGTCCCAGAGATTTTGATATGATGTGTCTTTGTTCTTGTTTATTTCAAGAAATTTTTTTATTTCCCTCCTGATGTCTTCTGTTATCCATTCATCATATAATAGTGTATTATTTAATCTCCAGGTATTGGAGAAGTTTCTGTTTTTTATTCTGTCATTTATTTATAATTTCAATGCATTATGATCTGATAGAAAACAAGGTAGAATCTCTATCTTCTTTTATTTGCTAACAGTAGCTTTGTGGCCTAAAATATGGTCTATTTTAGAGAAGGCTCCATGTGCTCTGAGAAGAAAGTGTATCCATTCATTGTTGGATGGTTTATTCTATATATGTCTGCTAAGTCTAAATTGCTTGATTGTGTTATTGAGATCTATGGTTTATTTATTCAATTTTTGTTTGGAAGATCTATCCAGTGGTGAGAGAGTTGTGATAAAATTGCCTAGTATTGTGTTGTGGTCTATTTGATATCTGGAATTGAGAAGGATTTGTTTGATGTACATGGATGAGCCAATGTTTGGGGCATAGATGTTTATGATTGTTATGTCTTGCTGATTTATGCTTCCCTTAAGCAGTATGCAATGTCCTTCTTTATCCCTTCTGACTAAGTTTGGCTTGAAGTCCACATTATCTGAAATGAGGATGGATATTGCCAGCTTTTTTCCTGTGTCCGGGTGCATTGTATATTTTTTCCCATCCTTTCACATTTAGTCTATGTGTATCTCTTTCTATGAGATGAGTCTCTTGCAGGCAGCATATTGTTGCATTTTTCTTTTTAATCCAATCTGCCAGTCTATGTCTTTTGATTGATGAGTTCAGGCCATTAACATTCAGGGTTATTATTGTGATATGATTTGTATTCCCAGTCATTTGATTCATTTTTTGTTTTTTGACATGATTTGGTTTCTCCTTTATTTGGCTATTCCTTTCGGGTAGTTCCTTCCATTGATGATTCACATCATTGTTTTTCATCTCTTCCTCATGGAATATTTTGCTGAGAATGTTCTGTAATGCTGGCTTTCTTTTTGTAAATTCTTTTAGCTTTTGTTTATCATGGAAGGATTTTATTTTGTCGTCAAATCTGAAAGTAAGTTTTGCTGGGTATAAGATTCTTGGTTGGCATCCATTTTCTTTCAGGGCTTGGTAAATGTTGTTCCAGGCCCTTCTAGCTTTTAGGGTCTAGGACTGAAAAATCTGCTGATACTCTTATTGGTTTCCCCTGCGTGTAATTTGATTCTTTTCTCTTGTGGCCTTTAAAATTCTGTCTTTATTTTGTATGTTAGGTATTTTCATAATAATGTGCCTTGGTTTGAATCTGTTATAATTTTGTATATTTGGAGTCCTATAAGCCTCTTGTACCTGGTTTTCCATTTCTTTCTTCAGAATTCGGACATTTTCTGATATTATTTCATTGAATAGGTTATTCGTTCCTTTGGTTTGTTTCTCTAAGCCTTCCTCAATCCCAATAATTCTTAAATTTGGCCTTTTCATGATATCCCATAATTCTTGTAGATTCTGTTCATGATTTCTTACCATCTTCTCTGTTTGGTCAACTTTGTTCTCAAGCTTAAATATTTTGTCTTCAATGTCTTAGGTTCTGTCTTCCAGGTGTTCTATCCTATTGGTTATGCTTTCTGTGGAGTTTTTAACTTGGTTTATTGTTTCCTTCATTTCAAGGATTTCTGTTTGTTTGTTTGTTTCAGTATCTCTAACTCTTTATTGAAATGATCTTTTGCTTCCCATATTTGCTCTTTTAACTGTTGATTGGTGCAATCATTTAATGCCTGCATTTGCTCTTTCATCTCTTCCTTCAATGACTGCATTTGCTCTTTCATCTCCTTGTTTGTGTCTCTGATTGTTTTAATTATGTACATTATGAAATCCCTTTCTTTCATTTCTTCTGCTGTGGTGTCATTGGGTTTTATTGATATAGTATCTAGGTTTGTTTGGGGCATTTTCTTTCCTTGTTTTCTCATATTGGTCACATATTAGTGGGACTCTGAGATATTGCAGATTTCATCTTTGGCTTATAGTGTCCCTATAGATTTCCAGTGTATTACCTCCCAGCCTTCAGTAACCTGAAATCTTGGAGGAACTTGATAATGCAGTGCTTCCGAAGAACGCTGCCCCTAGCCTGCTACTGGGTCCAGGACTGGGGCTGACTCTGTGCAGAAAAGTTCTTACTGGGTGGGTCTGCTCTGAGGAGCTGGCTGTAGATTGCGCCTGCCACCTGAGGGAGCAGGACTACTTGGGGAAATCTCTGGCTGCCCTGCCCTGCTCCGAAAAACTACCCCTGTCCGTGCCTGCTACCCGGGCCCAGTTTCCTCCAGTGGAAGAGACTCACCCCACGGCTCTATGTTAGTCCAAGTCTCTCAATGACTTCTCTTCTTGAATTCTTTGTTCTGGAGCAACAGGGAGAGGCAGTCACCCTCTATTCCACCATCTTGGATCCCTGCAGCTTACTTTAAAACCAATGTATATATTTTTTTATTCCTCTTTTCATTCTTCTAGTCCCTAACCAGAGGGGGAGCAAGATTCACATTTCCATCATAAGGCAAGTTACCTGTCCTTTGGCTCCCAGACCACAGGCCTCAGATCACAGGAATGAAAGGAAACAGGTTCCAGGGCTGGTAGGAGAGGACCTAAGAAATGACTATCTACCAAGGCTATAAATGACTAATGAGTCTTAACAGGGCACAGATGGAGTGAAGCCTATATAGCCCTTCTTTAAAAACCCAAAGTTCCCACTGGCAATTAGAATCACAGCCTTTGGGACAGGAGTCCACTATGTATTCTTTGTTATTAAAACAATAAACTTCTTTTTTCTTTTTCTCAAAAATTGTTCTCATGACTGGATCTGCTTCAGGAACCTGAGATACTGGTATCAATTTTCAAAACAAAAATTAAAAAATAAAACTACTGCTATGTGAAGTGATGCATGCATATAATCCCAGCAGCTCTGGAGGCTGAAGCAGCACTGCAAATTCAAAGGCAGCCTCAGCAATTTGTCTAAACCCTAAGCAATTTAGAGAGAACCTCCTCAAAAAAAAAAAAAAAAAAAAAAAAAAAAAAAAAGAAAAGAAAGAAAAGAAAAAGAAAAAAAAAAAAGAAAAGGGCTGGGCTGGGAAACTGACTATATGAACAAGGCATATGCTTGCATTTTCACTATGGTTTTGACAAAAGAAAAAATATCTAGAAGTTCCCTGAACTTCTTACACTTACACTTAAGTGTTTACTCTATTATTTTGGGGAGCAGTCAGCCTTTTTTTTTTTTTTTTTTGCCAAAAAGTCAAGTTTAATTGGTTTTCTTTTCCCTCTCTCTTCAACTGGCCAAAATACAAATGCCACAACAAATGCAACAACCAGAAAAAACAGATGCCATCATAAATAAATGATGTTCCCAAGCAGGAAACCCTACATTGGCAAATAACAGAAGTCCCCATAGCAACTAAAAGATATTTTGGACAACATATTTAAAAGCTTGAAGTTCTCTTTTAATTAAAGAATATGCATCTCTTATAATTGGAAATAAGTTTTTGGTTTTTTAGCACTGACATTTACTGTAAGTCAATGGGTAATTTTTCTGTCTGGTTCATATTCATAGTGGATCGGGAAACTTCATAAATCTTTCATTCTGAACTTCTGCTATGTGTAACTGCTATCAAGGAGTTCCTGCTGAACCTTAAATAAAATTTGCCATATTCAATTTTTAAAAATCTACAAACCACTTTCAAATTTTCCTAATCAAATTCATAATCTAATAATTTTAGTGTTAATGTTTAGCAGCTCTTTTTCCTTTAAGTTGTTCTGTTTAGATGTACAGGGCAGTACAGTGTATTTTGGCAATATTATGTACACATGAAGTATAACTTATTCCAAATTAGAATCCCATTCCTGTGGTTGTACATGATGTGGAGTTTCACAGGTTATGTGTGAAAGTTATGTCCAATTCATTTTACTGCCTTTCCTAATCCCATCCTACTATCTTCCTTCCACCACTTTGACAGTGCATATCAAACCATGTGTATTTGTTTTGCAATAACAGATATATCTTCATAGATCTCTTTAAAGAAACAAGGTTTTATCTGCATATTTATGGAAGAACTCAAGATAAACAATGAATTAGACTTGAGCCTGGCAAACAGAACATAAATGAAGTATCAAGAAATATTTAACAGTGGTATTTTCTATAGGACAAGAGGCAAGTCTATTTTTACCAAATTAATTACAAGGAAAAATTAGATGGCAGAAACCTGTAGATTAAAGTAAATATAGGATATATGCCAACCAGTCATCTGCCAAATATGAAGCTATTTGAATCTGAATTTAAACTGTTAAAAAATGCCTTCTTTTGGAATTGAACATGTGAGTCAAGTAAGTAGATAGTTGATGACAATTAGTAGAGTATGTGTGTGTGTAAATTTTGTGTCAAATCATTGTTTGTGGTCATCAAAGTCATCCTTATTTTTGTGAATATAAGTCACAATACTTAAAAATTAAATAATAATTATGTTTATGATTTGCTTCAGATTGTGAGATATAGATGGGTTCAAAGTAGATCAGGATTAACCTTGAATTGACAGTTTGTTTAACTGAGTGATGGAGTTTCAACGTACCATCAAGCCCATATGACGTATACATTTGAAATTCTTCATTAATAAGTCTCTCCATTGCACAATAAGGAGAGGCTAGGGAAGAATAGAGTTACTTCATATTTGGTAGAGGGGAGTGAAGGGAGGGATAGGAATATGGGGTAAGAAGGAGAATAGAGTGAAACAGACATTATTACCTCATGTACATATATGACTGCCTGACTAATGTGATCCTACAATGTATACAACCAGAAAAATGAGAAATTATACTCCATTTATATGTAATCTATCAAAATGTATAATGCATTCTACTGACATGTATAACTAATTTGAACAAATAAAAAAATTAAAAATCTTCATTGTATCTCTGATGTGAAAATATCAGCATAGATGGGGAAATAATTTGTCAGTTTATTGGAAGGAAATAACTAACTAATGGAGCATTAATTAAGTGAACCGTAGGTCACTCAATTAAAATGACCCTAATCCTCAAATTTTCCTTTAGTGTAGAATCAGGGAGATGCAACAGGAAGTTAAGTTTATTTCCTTTCTATGAAAAATTTTATAATTTGTTTATATTTGGAAGGACAAGACTTAAGTCCAAATAGTCCTCATGTAGCTTTCTCTATAATGACTTGAATAGAATCACTAGTTACTGAGGAAACCAAGTGTGTGGTAGATATTATCACATCTTTCATTTCACTTATGACATTGCCTCATTTTTCTTAGTTCTGGGGTTTGAGATGTTGTTTAATTTGGCTCTTCAACTCTCAGTTACATATTCTCTCTCCATACTGCTCTTGTCATGCGAGAGCTTTAAAATTTTAAGTAAATATATAATGTATTTAAAATAATTTAAAGGCAAGAATAGAATATGCAAAACAACTTTAAAATTAAAAAAAATATTATTTCAATTAAGAATATAATTTCTAAACTGGGCATGGTGGTGGATCATTTCTGCAACTGGAGAGACTGAGGCAGGAGGATTCCAAGTTTGCGGCCAGCCTCAGGAATTTTGAAAGACCCTGTAAAATAAATAAATATATACATACATAAAAATTTAAAAACTTTTAAAAAAGGCCAGGAAAGTGGCTCAGTGGTAAAGTGCCTCTGGGTTCAATGTTCAATCCCTAGTACCAAAAAGAAAAGAAAGAAGAAAATTTCTGATGTAGCCTGTCAGCAACTAAAAGTTAAGGTATTTTACATTATAGGATTCATCATAATTTTGGCAGTATTTAGTGTTATCTACATTCATTAATAGCGTATTGCTTTTCTTGGGGTTATTAAATTAACTGAATCATAAATATTATCTATCTTTAGCAAAACTCAACAGTCACTGCTTTTCCTCCAATTATAATTTTTCCATCCATGACTCCAGTATCACTTTGATAGTAGGTTCTTTGTAAGTCATAAAAAATCTGTAAAACTTTAAAAGGGTCAGTGTATATTTTTAATTTAATTTTCACCTTATTATAGTACCATATTGTTCATATGCCTTTTTATATTAACAAAAATACAGGTTCTGAATTAATTTTTAAAAAACATTCAGATGTCTGTTTCAAATTAAACTTAAGCAACCAATTGTCATTGGGAGAGCTAATTAAGATAACAGTGCCACTTGGGATAGGTATAGAATTCTGACTTCTGCTTTTGCTGGTAGGGTAAAACATTTCAAATTAAAGACAAAGGATAATAAACATCATCCAATTTCTAGAGAAAAAATAAGCTGATAGAAAAATATCACTAAGGGCAACTTAGAGGATCAATATGTGTCAGATTCCATGGGGTCACCAGCATCAGGTGCCTTGAAATCCCCAATGGATAATTTGAAAATGTAGTAGTATCACAGCCAATCCTCAAACTACCTTTATCAATTACTATCATTAGGTGTAGTAAAGAAACATTTACTAATATCTAACTCTGTGAACTTTAAATCAAATAACTCAAAACAATGTTCACTATTGTAAGAAAAAAATACAAATTAAAAATAAAAGGCTAAATGCATCTGATAAGAGTAAAAGATAAGTCTCCCATCCTTTCCTTTGCTAAGAGCATTTACCTTAAGAAAATTTGTGATTCTAACTTCTATCTCTATATCTTTGAATAGTATAGTTCATACGATATTAGCCTCTTCTAGAATTATCGGTAAGTGTGTCATTCTCAAGCTCTTGAGAATCCTTCTTCTGAAATGCTGCCATCAAGGAATATAGCACCCTTATTTCCCAGTTTCTGGAATGTTGAAGCCTAACTTCTATGGCTGTTTCCCTCCAAGTTGCAAAACTATATTTAAGTTGCCATAAATAGATGAATGATTTTTTTCCCTTTGGCTAAAGTCAATTGGTTAACAAATATGGTCACTCCAAATGTGAAGTGAATTTGAGATGAACAATTGTATGACAATTGTTGTTGTCCATCTTTTTCTTGCAAGCATGTCCTGGACTGTGTATGTGCTTGAATATATAAAAGGGTACAATTTCTGCCTTTGCAGTACCTTTTCTGATCACGTGTGATATGCATCAGATTCTAATTGGATGTTTATTCAATACTAATATCATTTCTCCCTTTGCAGAGGATTTTCAGTTAGGAGTTTCTTTGATTTTAATTATATTACTCCAATGTCACATATTTCTTTTAAGTATGTAGTTTGGTTTCCTATACTACCTCTCTCCTCCAAGTTACTTTCTTTTTAATTTTTTTTATTTGTTCTATTCAGTTGTACACAACAGCAGAATGCATTTATACATTTTGATAGATCATATACAAATGGAGTATAATTTCTCATTTTTCTGATTATACATATTATAGTCTATGCTTTCTTATGTTTTTTGTGCTAATATGCTATCTTTTCATCAATCCACATCTAATTGTCTCCCAGATGCTAAGAGCGAGCAGTGGTTCTTAATTATCTGAGCATTCAGTTAAATTAGAGATGTGTTAGGAGTTCGTCCTGCTGGCTCCATGGACAGGGCTTAGCACACTTAGTTCCAGTCAGGAATAGCCCACGTGGTAATCTAGCAATGTGTCCTTTCTTGGACCATTTATTACAAGTGTAAAAACTGACAATACTTTTTTTGTCTTTGTTTTGCTATGCTTTTGATTACCTTAACTTAATTTATAGTTTTTCATATGTTATGTATCCATTAAAATCCCTTTAAAAGGCAGGCAAGGTCATGCACATCTATAATCACATCAAGCTGAGGCAGGAGAATCTCAAGTTGGAGATCAGTCTCAGCAAACAAGTGAGAACGTGTCTTATAATTTAATTAAAAAATAAAAAAATAAAAAGAACTGGGGATGTAGCTCAGTGGTAAAGCACTCCTTTAGCACTTTTATTTATTTATTTTTTTTTGCACAAAAACACTGTAAATGCTTCTGGGGAACAGCAAGTATACAGATATATAAGAAAGTAAGAAGTAAATAAAATGTTTTGTGGTGAGGATTCTGTTTCCATTAAACATTAGTAGCGCTCCACACATCCCACATTGTTCTAAGAGGTTACTAACTTAATTAAACATGTATTATCATTCCATTAAACTTGCTTCTCTTTCTAGTCAATTAGCTATGAAAGATAAATTGCCAAATTGTGTCTTAAAGTGAAAATAAATTGCATAAGATATATAAACTATATGACCACTCAGAGTATTTCTTAGAAGTCATCAACTACATTCAAAAACTTTAGAAGTTTAAAAACAAATGAATTTTTTCCTGTTCATCAATATTTATTTAATTTCTTGGGCTATGTATGTAGCTTAATCCTGGGTTCAATCCCCAGCATCACAAAATATAAAATAAAATAAAATAAAATATTCATTTAATTTCTCGAGTCCTCTATCTTCTAAAAGTACTCACTCTAAATGTATTGAAAGTGAATGTTTGAAACTCCAATAATTTTTACTTTGTTTCCCAAAAACTCACACCCTAAAACTATGATCCATTTTAAATTTCTATATGTTAATCATAATATTTAATGTTCACTGTACTTATGTGATATTATATTTGCTTTCCATCTATTTTTCACAATTCTTTGAAATAATTATTAACATTAAATTCACTGTTTTAAGAGAAAACCTACAAGTTACTGCAGGGAACTTCACAAGGATACAAAAACAGGAGAATTGTGACCCAGATGACCTAGATTTGGCTTCTGTACTGCATGCTCTAAAACACCTAGGAATTCACCATAACTGCTATATATGTTCTAAGATATGGAAACAATGAGGATGCATTATTTGGGGTTTAAATTATTATAAATTGTTAATTTTATAAAGTATCATCTACGTGGGTTAGTCTCAGCATAGCACACTAATCACAAAAATTTATATGCTTAATCATTGATCTACTTAAACTCTCTATGGATCTAAAAATGAAGATAAATATAGAATATTTCCCCCAAATAATAAGTCATTTTATAAGTAATATACACTTTGCACTTACTGCACTAAGTAGTATATTGTCTTTTAGATAAATGGTTCACAAAATGTGTTCCATAGACTTTAGAACATTCTGTTATTTCAGGGGTTTGCAAACTGAAAGTCATTACCATGACACTTCCAAGACTCTGTTTGTCTTTTATATTGGTAGACATTGTACTGATGGTGTAAATCAGTGTTCAATAAAACTGCTAGTGTCTTGCACTAAGAAAGAGAGTGGCAGTAGATGTCTGTCATAAGAACGGTCATTGTATCATTCCTTGCCATCAGGGAAGTTAAATATTATCAACATTAAGTGAGGAAATTTCTGTTTTTATGGATCATTTTTGCCCCTCCAGTTCTGCAACTGCAGTGGAAAACATGATAAATGGTTTAAAATTCATGTAATAAATAAATCCCATATGTTTGGAATACATTAGGGCCCTATATATTATTTTTCAGTTACAATTTTTTTAATTAACTTTCAGACAGATTCTGAGACTGCTTTCATGATGTTTGCAGATAGAACCTTATACTTATTATTGTAACTAAACTCAACAGGGTCATATGGATGATGAATGTGCTTCATACACTCTTTCTCTTTCATGTTCATTTTTATTTAAAATATTTATAAAAAGTTGATATTTACTCATAAAATTTCTTTATATGTTGCTGAAATACTCAAATAAACAGATTCAGGCAAAATAGTACTTTGCTAATTTGTTGTTGCTATTTGTTGGCATGCTCTTTAAAAATATTTTAATACTTCCAGAAGATGCTGGTTAGGTTTTGATAACTAAAACATTTTTATTTCATAAATTACAATATTCTTTCTGGACAATTGAATTATGCAATATATTTTCTTAATTTCCTGGAGATCCTAAGCTAACCAGCTTTATAACCTGCCTGTTGCTTAGGAGATTTAAGGTTTCAAGATTGTAGCTCAAGTTTCAATTTTTACATCTTTCTCAGTATATATACGTCAGAAGACAATCTACAGAAGTTCCAATCTAGAGTCAAGAGAATATTTCTTTGCAAATAAAAATAATTATTTTCAACTTATTTAATCCTTAATATTTAAATGTTAAAAGTGGGATATAGTCTAAATATTATATACATGGCAATTTTCAGGCAAAATTTCCATATTTGTGCAAACCTGTCTTTTCATGGATACAGAAAAGATTATTTAACAATAGCACACTATCATTTGTATAGTAATAAATTATTATATATTATAAATCAGATTTTCTAATGACAACATTTTAACATGAAATAAAAGTTATGAATTTTAACTTACATAAATATTGCCAAGATGTTATTAAAGTTAAATTTTTATTTAGAGGTATGTGTACACATTTCACCTCCTTTTATAAATCCCACATTAGTTCAATGAATTGTTTTTTTTTTTTTTTTTTTTTTTATTTATTTATTTTTTTTTTCTTTTTATTGTAAACAAATGGGATACATGTTGTTTCTCTATTTGTACATGGCGTAAAGGCATACCATTTGTGTAATCATAAATTTACATAGGGTAATGTTGTTTGATTCATTCTGCCATTTTTTCCCTTCCCCCCCTCCCCTCCCACCCTTCCCCTCCATCTATACAGTCCTTCCTTCCTCCATTCCTGCCCCCCTCCCTAAACCCTACTCCAACCCCAACACTAACCCTTCCCACCCCCATTATGTGTCATCATCCACTTATTAGCGATATCATTCTTCCTTTGGTTTTTTGAGATTGGCTTATCTCACTTAGCATGATATTCTCCAGTTTCATCCATTTGCCTGCAAATGCCATAATTTTATCATTCTTTATGGCTGAGTAATATTCCATTGTATATATATACCACATTTTCTTTGAATTGTTTTTTAATGAAAAATTATGCAAAATAAAATGTATAGGATAATGAATTTATAAAACAGATGGTCTTGCCTGTCTTCTTGTATTTTATATCTTTAAATGGTTTCATGCACTATCAATCCATTTGAAGCACAGAGAGGGGTAACCATTAAACAGTTTTCCATTCTTCTTTACTAATGATACTTAAAGGCATTTAATAACATTTGCTAATTGTATAATGCCAATCCTCCAAAAATAATGTATCAGTAGGGAGTGTTTTTGCTCTGTTCCTTTTGTTTCCAGACAGTATCTAACGAACTGGAATAATCATAATTGACAGAGCACAATGCATTTGAAAACACGTTGCTAGGAGAATTCTTTAAATGTCAAAAAATTTACCTTCTGCCTGGGGAAAACAATTAAGTCAGTGGAACTTGTACTAAAATTGAAATCGTAAAGTCTTTTTGTAAATCTTGCTTTTGCCACATTATACAGAGTATTATAGTCTTATTAGGATGATAAAACCTTGCATTGCACTATAATAATGATACATTATTCCAATGATCTCAGTGATATTTTACTTAATTAGTATTCATCATTTTTAATGCTACATCAAGAAAAATAATATACTTAAATTTCAAATTTGCTTTCATGAATAAAATGTCCAATAATAAACACAAGATATTTAAGGACATCAAGTTGTCTTTAAATAATCACAATAATACACATAGTATTAATTATAAATTACTCTGCAGCTCTTCTACAGTTTTTCTTTCTGATTAAAAAGGAAAAAAAATTTACAAAACCCACAATACAGTGATAAAAAATCATTGTGAATACACACTACCAAAATATCCCCAAGTATTTATTTTTCATAATAAAATTTAATCTGTGAAAATTTGTATTACCTAAAGTATTATGATTTTTCTTCACATAAAATTCTGGACAAAATTTTCACCTTCTACTTTTGATCATTATTTTATTAAATGTTAAAGTGTACTGAGTTCCTGTTACCTTGTAAGTTAAAACAACACGGAGTAAATTTCTAGTCTCCTCTTGAATACTCTTCTCATCTTACTTTGATATGTCATTCAATAGCAAATTGATTCAGCATTTACTGTGTAGAGCTATTAGTAATCATTTATCTAGCACATCATTCTATAATACACTTTCAAAGAAATAACTAGCAGTATACTGCTTCAAAAATCTCCTCCTCAGTCTGCTAAGGTGGAGCCTTATGAAAATAACTTAAGAGAGTGATTATCCATGAGCTTATTATGTTTTATGGGCTAGAAGCAGATGGCAGTCCTCAAGGTGTTGCTCACAATCAAGGTTAAGGCATTTTAAAAGGCTGTGGCTGATTGGGATTCATCTGAGGCTGTGTCTTCCACACAAGGTAGAGATTCCATTATTGTTATCATTAGGTTCTGGGGATTGGAACCTTTTCCACCTTACTGATAAGTTGCTGAGACTGGCCTAGAACTTCTGATTCTCCTGCCTTATATTTGAGTCACTAAAATTACAGGTGTGAACCACGACACTCAGCAGGAGATGTTTTGTAAGTACATAGAAAGCTCTGATTATTTGATGTGAATTATTTTGTGAATGTGTCATTAGTGAGTAAAGACTTATCTTCTATATACTGTGTGACCAAAGACCTGTATATTTTCTACTTGTTCAATTCAGAGTATTAGTTTTCTTATAAATTAATTGCTACTCAATAAATATTCCTAGTAGAAAAAAGCACTCTTTGATTTTGTTCTACAATATATTTAAAAAGTTATTTAATTCAAAAGTGCATTTAAAAGATTTTTATTAATTCTAAGAATATTGCAGAAAGTATGCCATAAAGAATAACTGTCAAGAAAAATAGTGTCCTTAAAAACACTTATTTTGTTGACTTTAGTTACAGCAGTCTTCCTTTCTCTGGTTTCAGTTACCTGCAAACAACCATGATTCAAAAATATCACTGTATAGAGGGAAAAGAGGGATAGGAGGGGTTGGGGGGGGAAGGGAAAAAATAACAGAATGAATCAAACTACATTACCCTATGTCAATTTATGATTACACAAATGGTATGCCTTGACTCCTTGTACAAATAGAGAAACAACATGTATCCCATTTGTTTACAATAAAAAATATATATATCAAATTGTAAATTCCAAACATAAAGAATTTATAGGTTTTTTTTTTCTTTCCATAGGCTCTTCATTGTTCACTGTTTTGAATAGTGCAAGGAATCTCACACTGTCTCAACTCAGTCCTGCCTAGAAAGCCAATTTTCCTTCTTTCAGTGTGTCTATGCTGTATATGCTACCTTCCCCTTAGTCACTTAATACCTGTCTCAGTTATCAGATTAACTGTCATGAGTATTAAGTGCTTGTGTTCAAATAGCCCTTATTTTAATTAATAACAACAAAGCACAAAGAATAGTGATCTGGGCAATTCAATACACCAACAAAAATGCATGAAGTTCTTCCTTTAAGTGAAAAGGTGGAAGTTCTTGACTTAGTGTGAAATACAAAATCAGACAATGAAGTGGCTAAGATCCTTCGTAATATATTATTGTTAATCTCATTATGAAAAATTTATGAAATAAACTTTATCATAGGTAATGTATATTAAAAACATATCATCTAAAAGGTTTGAGTCTACCTATGGTTTCAGGCAACAGAATGGAGTCCTGGAAGATACCTCCTATGGAAGAATGAAGACTACTATCCAAGTTACCTGCCTCCAGAAAAAATTTATATTTATCTCTGTGAGGTGACCAACTAAAATCAACCTCATTCTAACTACTGGCCAACATGTCAAACTGTGCTTTAGTAATACCAAGAACTGGCTATTCCAATCCCAAATAATTTCCAATCCTGAAAGAGAAATACAATATTGAAGCAAATAATGAGTTTATTTAGGTAGTGATACTGAACAATAATCATGCTCAGTGGTAAAAGTGTTACCCAATGTTGCTACAGAAACAGGATAAAATCATAGCCAGATATTTTCTACTGCCTACCCCATACACTCTGAATCTTCCCACACATCCAAATGAATTTATTCAGAGGGCCTTAACTGAAATTTTCATCTTCTTTCTACATATCATTCTGCTTCAATTACCTAGTACTATCTTAAATGTGGATTGCTGAAAGGATTCATAGGTCTCAGTTTATACTCTAGGATACCAAAAACCAATAGAAAAAATGGATAGATACTGCAAGAGTCTGGCTATCTTAGTTGCATCTCTTTTATCTTACTATGATTGAATCATTTTTACCAGATGCATGGTGTTTCCAAGTTCATAACCACTACTGAATTCACAAATTCTGAGTCCAGTCTGTTGTGAAAAAAATTATAAAAATTGAGCATGTACTATTCATAAGAAAAACAGGTTCTGGGACAATGATGAAACAAAAATAAATAGTAAAATACAAAACCCTAAATACTTTGAAATGTACATGACCTTTGGATTAATGCAGAAATTTAAAATGAGATCCTAAATGTCAAAACACATTGGAAATGAGAATACCTTTTATCAGATTCTATGAAATATCATGCAATGTAGACTTAGATTCCATCTTAAAATGCAAATAACTAAAATGAATTAATTACTACCTGTAATTACAGTGATTATTACCTATAATCCTAGGTAGTCTAGAGGTTGAGGCAGCAGGATTGGGAGTTTGAGACCAAACTGGGCAACATACAGAGAAATGTGTCAAAAATAAAATTAAAATTAAAAAGTCTCCCAAAACATGGGAAAACTACAGAAGTTCATTGTCTTCAGAAAGACTAAATAAATTGTTAAAGACTCTTTTGCTGATACTATTGATTATATGTAAAAGTAAATGAAGATAAAACAATTACCTTACAGAGTCTTTCACAGTTAAGATGAATTACACCTATAAAAAGATTTAGACAAATGCCTGCTGTGTATTGAAAATTTAGTTACCATTAATTTTCTTATTAGATAATCCAATACAATAAACATAAAATCAATTCCACACATATTATGTTCTGAAGTAAGGAATATTATTATAAGTGACATGTAAGAATTTTAAGAGACACACATGGAAAACCTAAGTGTGGGCAGTACATTGAACTCCATAGAGACAGCATCCAGGCAAGTGAGATCCAGATGTGCACTGGGTGACTCTGTGCCTCACTGAGGTAAAACAGATAAACATGGGCAAAGGAGATTCTAAGAAGCCAAGAGGCAAAATGTCATCATATGCATTCTTTGTGCAAACATGCTGGGAAGAGCCCAAAAGAAGCACTCAGATGTTTCAGTCACCTTCTCAGAGTTTTCTAAGAAGTCCTGAGAGAGGTGGAAGACCATGTCTGATAAACAAAAAGGAAAATTTGAAGACATGGCAAAGGTAGACAGGCCTGTTATGAAAGAGAAATGAAAACCTATATCCCTCCTAAAGGGGAAACAAAAAAGAAATTCAAGGATTCCAATGCACCTAAGAGGCCTCCATTGGCCTTCTTCTTGTTCTTTTCTTAGTATCACTCAAAAATCCAAGAACATCCTGGATTATCCATTGGTGATGTTGCAATGAAAGTGGGAGAGATGTGGAATAACACTGCTGCAGATGATAAGCAGCCTTATGAAAGGAAAGCTGCTAAGCTGAAGGAAAAATACAAAAAGGATATTGCTGCCTACCAAGCTAAAGGGAAACCCGATATGGCAAAAAAGAGATTTGTCAAGGCTGAAAAAAGAAAAAGAATGAAGAGGAAGAAGATAAGGAAGATGAAGAGGATGAGGAAGAAGAGAAAGATGAAGAAGATGAACATGAAGAGGAAATTATGGTGAATAATTGTTGGGGGCTATGCCATGCGGACTACACCAAGATAGTGCCTGGCAGCCAGCCGAGTTTGTTTTGATAACATCGGTGGTGAGGAGGTTGATTAACATAAGCACACCCAGGTTATCGCGTCCCCTGCCCGCAGAGAAACATGAAACCGGATCGGGGCAAGTTCTTTATTTTCTGCTAGCAGTTACTTCAGGCTGGCCGCGGCGGCTGGCCGCTCTTGCAAGAACCTTATATTACATACAACAACCAATCAGCTTATAGATCATGAGGGGAAAGCATGGACAGTAATGGAGCACAATAGTGTGGATATAGCAATCATGCAGTGTCCACGAGGACCCATGGCCAATCACATTAACTTCCTCAAATAACGCCATTTGTTGGCAGAGAGAATTAGTCTGCTGGAGGTACCTGGTTTTGTTCTCAGCACTTCCTTGGCACCTTGCCAGGCGCCATCTTGGCCACGCCGAAGGGCTGGGGGTCTGCAGTACCCCGACAGCTCCCCCTTTTTTATTTATTAAAAGAATGCTGGCTCGGGATCGTGCCTGTCTTAGGCGGAGTGGTCAACCATCGTCCTTACCCGTCATCGGATAACTGCAGAGCATGCTACAGCTCCTGTCTTAGGTCGGTACGTGGTTACCTCCTTCCTTACCCGTCATTGACTACCGATTCAGCATGCTCAGCCAGACTTGAGGAGAGCTGCCAGCCTCTAAGGCCATCATGGCTTGATGGAAAATGATGCGATCTCTGGCATGAACTTGGCGTATACGCATGATAAAGCGTGTGAGGAAGATAATTGCAATAATCATTAGCACACACAATGCTCCCATTCCTGCCCATTGCTTTACAAAACTGAAGGAAGAAGATAACCAATTTTGCATTTCAGATATAGGGGCTACATTAACTCTAGTAGAATTAAGGCTAACAATTTGTGATCTAAGAATGGCAGTAAGATTATCAAATTTATAAGACCAATTGGCACGTAGCTGAGTAGATATGATTTTAGACAAATTTGCTGCATAACTAAGATTATGATAAGCTACAGGTGTAATGCACAGTCCCGGCAGATGATAAATACACCCCACGCTTAACAGTTCTTGTAAAAGGTCCATTTGTTCTTGAAGTAAGTCCACACGCTGGTTCACCAAAAGTAGTCCTGCTTTTAGGTGTTGATCCACTGTTTGTTGAGTAGACAGAGCAGTAGCTGTCTGCTGGACCACTTCATTAAGCTTAGTTGCTGACTGTACTGATGTCGTCAAGGCTACAGCTGCTGCGGCGGCTGCTGCTGCTGATGCAACTATGGTGGTAATGACTGCTACGGTGATTCCAAAGTCCCTCTTATTTCTGGAAAGCAATACTGGCAATTCATCATCTGTAACAGAGACTGGGACTGGTAGGAAGGTAGGAACACACATTAAGTCTGCCAGCAGGAACCTAGAAGCATTTTAACATTGAGAGATAGCACAAATCTGAAGTACAATTGAGAGAAGCAGTTGTTTTGTTACATAGTTGAACTGTTCCTCCTAAGAGACTAAAAAGAGGTTGTAAGTTAGTTTATTCCGTGGAAACACACAAACTGAGCCGCAGCTCCAGTAAAGCACCGGGTTACCCTTATTACCCAGAGTTAAAAAACCCCAAACAAAGAGACAAAGAGAAAGTTTATCTTTAGGGGACCTGAAGGTCTCCTCTATTCCCCCTTTTTGTTTATCATGGATAGAATCTTATACCCATTTGTCTATCCTGCCTCGGTTATCAGTTTGCTTAATCATTTGGTACTGTTGAGTAAGGACCATAGTTTGGATTGTTTAAAGGGAATAATACAGACTTCTCCCAGCAGGGAGAAAGGGGCCATGGCTGATATTTCAAAAGTCCCGAGAAGTGAGCGCACCCTACATCCCCTATAGGCAGGTAAATTTGGTAATCAATGGGCTCCGGAGATCCTTGACATTTGCAAAGGCAGATGGCTTCATGGCTTCATTTCCTCGAATTGACCCGATTCCCTATTTCTACACTAACTACCTGTCCTTAATTCTGGCTTCATTCTCCGCTTTAGCTATAGGAACTCCCAACTGCTTTAAGGAAAAGGGGGCGTCGGTCAATCGAGGGGTCCGAGGTAGAAGTCTGGTTGGGGAGGAGCAGGTTGTAAAGTCATCTGGGGGTGGGTGCTTCTATGATAGAAGAACAAAAAGACATGAGTACTGAAATGAAATTAGTACAAAGTAAATGTTGCAGCATCTGGAACATGTCACTGAGTATCATGAAAATGACAGAAGTCAATCTTTCACCAGGAGGTGGAAGAACTGAGAAATTGTTCCCATAACTAGACCTAGCAAAGGCTGGAAAGGACAAGGCCTTTATTTGGGAACTTTAACATAGTCCAGGTTATCAGGAATGTAAACACAACATTTAACTCTTAATGTCATAGATATCCCAAAAAATATAGTTAAGCTACTTAAGTCATCTGATTGTGTAAAATATCCCTTTATTGGTATAACCTGTGTTTAGTAGAGAGCTCTATATTTCTGTTACTTAGGGCTAGGTAATCATACGAGCAAACATAGATTAAGTCTACCTGTGTAGCTTAGGAAGATCTGCAGGCCTTAAACTGACTAAAAACTTCTGACTCTGGCAGTTTCTATTGATAGTTATCAGGCACATTTGCTGAAGAATCTTTCTTTTATTTGTAGCTTCTAGTCTTCATTCTAGTGGACTAACATAAGTGTACATCCTAAGTTACATTTAATTATTATTTCTCTTAAATGCCCAAGAATGGCTATATTTTGGTTTTTACTGTTTTGCTGGGTGTCTAGGATCAAGCTGGTCAAATTGACCTGGTTCCTGTCTTGTTAAAGAGTCAGCTGAGTTCCCACAGGGGCCACTTGTAGAGAACTTAAGAGCAGTTTCTTAGCTCCTCCAGTACCATTGGTTAGGCAGGGTCTCCTTGATGAGGTGACTTCCTTAGGAAGCATTAAGGGATGTCTCCCTTTTTTCATGACCCTCCTCTGCAGCAGATGCACTGAGTGATTTTTCATCCTCTAGTCTCAACAATCTCCTTGATCAGGAGGTTGTGTGACCCAGAGTTGCAGCACTCCTTAGAGAAGTCCTCTTATTCCCTGGGTTCAGGCTGACTGAGGGCAAAAGATCCAAATACTGGCCTATCTTGCCTTCTGTATTTAATTCCAATCTTTAAGTTTGATCCTAATCATCCAGCAAGCCAGTTTCACCAGTCATAGAGTGAGAGTACTGGGCTTTAACTTTAATGTTCATAACTTTACAGTTATTTACCCTTTTATCTAACTGGAGTCTGTATTAGTTCTGGAAGTTACTACTATCTGTTCTGGTATCTGTTAGGTGATGGCTTATTATCACAAGTTACCTAGGTTGCCTGTTCTTGAAGCAGCTACTTCTGCAAAACATTAACAGGTAACAGGTTTACAAAATGAAATTAGCAAGAGTAAAAATATATTTTGTTTGTATAATAGCTATCTTGAATTTTGACTGAGAACCACATTATATTTCCTATTTGAGATCATAGTAATTTTACAACAAAAACCAATCTTTTGATTATAACTTTAAATAAGCTGAAGTCTGACTTATTTTGGAGTCACTCTAACATGCAGTAAGGTGAGAGGCAGAGCCTTATCTCAGGTAAGGCGTGACTCTTTATAGATCTTAAGTGTTCTAATTCTGATGTTGATCTTTGCTTCTTCCTCAAATATCATTAAGTAGTTTACATATACTGTTTCCTGAGTCTATACAAACTTTATAATTAACACAATTTAACATTGTATCTAAAACATGAATCAAAGAAAGGCTGAGAGAGCTTTTAACTTTCCTTTTGTGTGTCAAAGTGGCAAAATATTTTCATGTTTCACAAAATTAACCTTTAAACAAGTCAGGCTCTAATGTTTAGAAATACATTTACATTTGAAATTTTTTATCTCAGTGTAAAATATAACCAATTTTACATATACCCTATTGATAACAGGTCCTCTAATAGAACACTAAATGATAGAAATTAATCCCCAATGAAATTTACTCTTTATGAGCTTAAAATTACCATTACAGACAAGTTTATCTGGAGAATAGCAGCTCGATAAATTTCCTGCTTTAAAGCTTGTATACCTGAAAAATATGAACACATTTAATATACAACTAGAAACCATTTTACAATTACCTTGACACCTTTTTTCTTACCAAATTTAGTTTTTAAAGAAAAATTTAGACTCTGTAACACAGTACAATACTTTAACAGTTGTTTAACCATAATTGTATACACCCCAATTTTTAAGACTAATTGTTCTAAAGAATAAAACTTAAGAGACACAAAGTTAAGAGTAAATTAGTGTTTCTAAGAAATCCTTGTCATTTTACCATGTCATTTTACCATATAGATTAAACTTTGGCTTATATTAGAACATTAGTATTTCACCTTAGGAAAAACCTTAAATAACTTTAGCTGTTTTACATACATACAACCAACTTAGTTATATACAGACTTGTTGAAACTTGCCCTTTACTTACACACAGACTTTCTTACCCAGAAACATTTCCTTTTCCTTTTTATTAAATACATTTTAAACCCAGAACCTTTTATTTTGTCTTTTCTATCTGTTGACCCCTTTTTGTTTACATTCTGAAACAACTCTTATGAAATTTTTGAATTTAGATAAATCACTCTATTTTAATAAGATTAAATATTTTGTTGTTTATAGTACTCTTAATTGAAACACAGGTGAAACTTTTGGGACCCTTTATATATAGAATTCCACTTGTTAGGACATAACTTCTAATAACCTTGTTTTTAGTTTAGTGATGACACAAAGCAAGTTTAAACCCTTTTTATTTACCAACCTATGAAAACACCAATAATGTTTAAGTATGTTACCCCATGTAATTTAAGAAGTTAAAAGTACTTGATGTTATTTAACAATTAGCATTTTAACTTTGTAAATTAACCAGACGTCTCTACAAACACATTTGAGTAATCCCATACATGTTAACTCCAATTTATTTATTTTATAAAAACCAAGATATCAGACAAGTGTCCTGAACAGGATCCGTTGCCTCTTTCCTGCTGAAGAAAAGTCCTAGAAGCAATTGATATTAGACATTGTTTAACATTAACATTTCATTAGTTAGACCACCTGGAGACTTGCAAGTTATTTTCAAAGATATTTTACTTTTATTAGTTTACCCAATTTAAATTGAACCTTTTTAAATCACGTGAATAAAAGTATTTGGATCCATTTTTAAATTTTAATTTTAAGAGCGCTCAGTTTTGACAAAACATGACATTAGACAGCACGACATATAGATAACATAAAATCAAAGGCCTTGTAACTTTATAGGTAAATGTTCATTGCAATGAAACAGATGTTTAAAAACTTCAGTTGAATAAAAAATAGAACTGATCAAAAAGAAAAAAAAATCATTAACCTAGGTATGCAGGATCAAAATTATGAGCTCAAAAATACAGCATTAAAGAAAAACAAAACAAACGAAGAATCCTAGAAAATAAGTTAGTTAAGTTTAAAACGGACACCCTTTTTTTTTCTTTTCTTCAGGTTACCCCTCCTCCTTCCCGCTGAGACTGCTGTAATTTATATTCCATTGTAGGCTTTGACAAGGCCAGGCAGGGGGGAGGGAGGATCACCCAGGACTTTTTAACCCTTTTTTTTTCTGGTTTAGAAATCAGGTTAGGTTTGAATGCAGAAAATCATGAAACAATTATCTCCCAATACTTGTGGGGACTATGGCTACTATATTATGTTCCCACTGTGGAATAATTAACAGCCCCTCATTTAAAAACCACGGAGAGACCTTCTCTATGGTATCAAGGAACGTTCGAGCTGTTTTTTTTTTGCTTTTAGTGGCATTCCATGACTTTTTAGCAACTCCCTAAGAGGCTGCTGCATCCTAGTTTTGGAGAGTTTTGTTCCCATGGTCAAATTCTAACACTGCTAAGAGCTGACCCAATCACCCAGATGAACCACACAAACAACACAAAAAGTACACACACCACACACACAATTTGGTACCCCTTCATAAATTGAAACTAACGAATTTTACCAGGCAACGAGTCTGCCTTCTGTGAACTTTTACCTGTTACTGGGCTTAAAGCCTATTAATCTTTCTCTGTTACCGGGCTTTCTAGCCTTACTTATTTTATTACTTTATTGCTTTATTATTTTATTACTTTATTACTTACCACTTAACTTACCCTTGTCTGTGAAAAATTATTGTTCTTATGAAATTTCTGAATTTAGCCTAGTTTTAGACAGTTCTATTCCTATGATTAAATCTTACAGCACTAAGAGGTAGTTTACTAGTCTAAACACACAAACAAAAAGACAAGCGCGCGCACGCACACACTCTCTCATGCACGCACACACATACACAGTTTGGTACCAATGTATAAATCTGTATCTGGCCACTGCACTCGTCCCTCCTATGGGGATCCTTTTGTGATGAATCGTCCCTCCCACGGGGATCCTTTTGTGATGAATCGTCCCTCCCACGGGGATCCTTTTGTGATGAATCATCCCTCCCACAGGGATCCTTTTGTTATGACTCGTCCCTCCTATGGGGATCCTCTTTTTATGACTCGTCCCTCCTACGGGGATCCTTTTGTGATGAATTGTCGCAGCTCCGCGAACCTCGAGACGTCTCACCTTTTGAACTCTCAGACTAATTTTTCTTGATTTGAGAACTTATGTGAACTTACCCTTATATCTTTTCTCGTTCCCGGTCTTGTTTCGGCACCATTTATCACGTCCCCTGCCCGCAGAGAAACACGAAACTGGATCGGGGCAAGTTCTTTATTTTCTGCTAGCAGTTACTTCTGGCTGGCCGCGGCGGCTGGCCGCTCTTGCAAGCGCCTTACATTACATACAACAACCAATCAGCTTATAGATCACGAGGGGAAAGCATGGACAGTAATGGAGCACAATAGTGTGGATATAGCAATCATGCAGTGTCCACGAGGACCCATGGCCAATCACATTAACTTCCTCAAATAACGCCACATGTTGGCAGAGAGAATTAGTCTGCTGGAGGTACCTGGTTTTGTTCTCAGCACTTCCTTGGCACCTTGCCAGGCACCACCTTGGCCACGCCGAAGGGCTGGGGGTCTGCAGTACCCCGACACCAGGTGATTTATCATTGGCCATATTCAATTAAGTCCACGCACACAACACATGCACAGGTGTTCCTGAGTGCTCCTGATCATGCCTGCTTGTTTTGACCTTTACCATGATTGGACAGCTGGCTCCTCACCTAATCTTCGCATAATTGGCATCAGCCCTACCCTTCACCTCCTGGAGGGGATATAAGCCGACTCTCCTCGAGCACTGGCATTCCCGGGTTTCCTGAATCAACAATAAACTGTTCTGAATTCAAGAGCCTCACTACTCCTTTGTCTCCTGCACCAAATTGACTCTGCTGGATGGCGTCAAATAATTTGGTTCTAGGCAAGTTTTTTTTTTCCTTATCTATTAAACATTTAAACCCCCTGTACAAAGCTTGCTCCTTTTAAAGAAAAAAAAAATTAAAATGTTTAAAAAAAAAAAAACCCTTAAGTGTGGAAGTAATTTGTTCAATTTAAAAAATCAAGCTAAAATCTTCAAATTACAAAAAAAAGAAGCACTGGCCCCACTGCTTGAGGTCACCCGCCCGCCCACACTGTAGCTCCTGTCTACAAACTTGTTTGCTACCACATTAGGTGGGGCAACTCCCATCCTGAGATGTCTGCTGGAGACTGGAAGCTCATTGTCAGGTATCTCTCATGCATCAGGCTACTGAAGACTGGGAGTTCTGAATAGTATATAACTGTTATATTGTAGATTTTTTCTTTTTTCTTTCTTCTTAAAATGTTTAAGTTTTTATTTCTTTATTTTTCTCACTCTATTTTCCTTTTATTTGTTTCCTGAGTCTCTACCTCATTTTCTCATGCTAACTACCAACTTCATTTAATTCCACTTTCACCCTTCTTATGATCTAGTACCTCTATATCTTCTCTCTCTGTCCCATTAACAGTTACATCCTACATCCTTCCCCATCCTATTTGTTGACCACTAGAAATTGTAGACCTCATTGCAAACCTACTGGTTATACTGTAGATAATAATCAAATTCACCCTGTTTATTATGATGATACTGTTAACATCTTCATAGGGGCTATTTGGTTTAGGGCTACATATTGCATGTACTGGGTACTACTAATATTGATTGCACATTCAAGGAGAAGTATTGGAAACCTGCAGGGTCATTATAAGGTTATAGGGGGGAAACTGCAATACCTCATATTCACACTGCTAGAGGGGAAGATACACAAACAAACAAACAAACAAAAAATAAGGCAAGAAAGTGTCCCAAACAAACCAAGATGCTATGTTAACAGAAACCAATGACAACATGAAAGAAATGTCAGAAAAGGAGTTCAGAATATACATAATTAAAATAATTTGGGAAGCAAAGGATGAGATAAGAGATAAATCAAATTAAAAACTTAATAGAAAGCATCACCAATAGACTAAATCACTTGGAAGACAGAACTTCACCCAATGAAGACAAAGTATTTAATCTTGAAAATAAAGTTCACCAAACAGACAAGATGTTAAGAAATCATGAACAGAACCTCCAGGAACTAAGGGATAGAATGATAAGACCAAATTTAAGAATTATTTGGATTGAGAGAGGCACAGAGAAACAAACCAAGGAATGAACAACCTATTCAATGAAATAATATCATAAAATTTCCCAAACCTCAAGAATGAAATGGAAAATCAAATACAAGAGACCTATAGAACACCAAATGTACAAAATTACAGCAGATCCACACCAAGGAACATTATAATGAAAATGCGTAACATACAAAATAAAGATAGAATTTTAAAAACTGTGAGAGAAAAGCATCAGATTACATATAGTGGAAAACCCACATGGATATCAGCACATTTCTCAACCCAGAATCTAAAAGTTAGAAGGGTCTGGAACAACATACTGGAAGTTCTGAAAGAACATGGTTGCCAAAAATCTTATACCCAGCAAAACTAATTTCCAGATTTGATGATGAAATAAAATATCATATCAGATAAAGTGATCTTTAAGCCAAAGTTAGCCAAAGTAGGAAATTTCATACTGCTTAAGGGAACCATACATCAAAAAGACATAACAATCAAAAATATTTATGTCCCAAACAATGGAGCATCTATGTACATCAAACAAACCCTTCTCAGTATCAGGAATCAAATAGACCACAAGACAATAACAGTAGGTGACTTTAACACACATGCTCTCACCACTGGATAGACCTTCCAAACAAAAACTGAACAAAGAAACCATAGAACTCAATAATGCAATCAATAACTGAGACTTAACAGACATATATAGAATATTCCATCCATCAATGAGCAAATACACTTTCTTCTCAGCAGCACATGGATCCTTCTCTAAAGTAGACCATATGTTATGCCACAAAGTATCTCTTTGTAAATAAAAAACAGAGTTACTACATTGTATTCATCAGATCATAATGGAATGAAATAGGAAATCAATGATAAAATAAAAAACATAAACTGCTCCAATACCTGGAGACTAAATAATATGCTAGTGAATTAAGCATGGATAACAGAAGACATAGGGAGGATATTAAAAAATTCTTAGAGGTAAATGAGAACAACAATACAACCTATCAAAATCTCTGGGATGCTATGAAAGCAGACTAAGAGGAAAATTGATTGCATGAAGCACATTCAAGAAAAGAATAAAAAGTCAACAACAAAATAACCTGACATTACATCTCAAAGCCCTAGAAAAAGAAGAACAGAATAACACCAAAAGTAGTAGAAGACAGGAAATAATTGAAATCACAGCTGAAATAAACAAAATTAAAACAAAAG
The DNA here is from genome assembly GCF_902686445.1 of Sciurus carolinensis. Classification (NCBI taxonomy): domain Eukaryota; kingdom Metazoa; phylum Chordata; class Mammalia; order Rodentia; family Sciuridae; genus Sciurus; species Sciurus carolinensis. The sequence continues at coordinate 1,493,299 of NW_025920123.1, read as the reverse complement.
AAACAATTCAAAAAATTGACAAAACAAGAAATTGATTCTTTGAAAAAGTAAACAAAATTGATAAGCCCTTAGCCACACTAACAAAGAGAAGGAGAGAGAAAATCAAATTACTAAAATTCATGATGAAAATGGAAATATAAAGACAGACACCATTGAAATACATACTATAATTAGGAGCTACTTTGAAAATCTATACTCCAACAAAATGGAAAATCTCAAAGACATCGACAATTTTTTTAGAGACATATGATCCTCCCAAACTGAATCAGGAGAACATACACAATTTAAACAGATGAATTCCAAGCAATGAATAGAAGAAGTCATCAAAATTCTACAACCAAGAATAGCCCAGGACAAGATGGATTCTCTGCCTAGTTCTACAAGACCTTCAAAGAATGACTGACTAATTCCAATATTCCTCACAATATTCCATGAAAAAGGGAGGGAGGGAACCCTTCCAAACTCCTTCTATGAAGCTAGTATAACTCTGATACTAAAACCAGAAAACATGCATCAAGGAAAGAAAATGTTAGACCAATATCCCTGATGAACATAGACACAAAAACCCTTAACAAAATTCTGTCAAATCTCATACAAAACATTAAAAAGGGAGTGCACCATGATCAAGGGAGGTTCATCCCAGGGGTGCAAGGTTGGTTCCACATCCAGAAATCAATAAATGTAATTCATCACATCAATAGACTTAAGGTTAAAGATTATTTAAATAGATGAAGAAAAAGTGATTGATAAAATTCAGCACCCCTTCATGCTCAAAACACTAGAAAAAATAGGTAAAGTAGGAATATATCTCAACATTGTAAAGGCTATCTATGCTAAGTCCACAGCCAACATAATTCTAAATGGAGAAAAATTGAAAATATTCCCTCTAAAAACTGGAACAAGATGGGGATGCACTCTTTTACCACTTTTATTCAACATCGTCCTTTAAACACTAACAACAGAAATTACACAGTTCAAAGAAATTAAATGGTATTAATAGGAAAAGAAGAAATCAAATTATTTGCCAACGACATGATTCTATATTTAGAAGATCCAAAAACTCCATCAGAAAACTTCTACAACTAATAAATGAATTCAGCAAAGTAACAGGATATGAAATCAATAGCCATGAATTGAACATATTTCTATACATAAGTGACTAATCCAAACCAAGAGAAATTACAAAAACTACTTCATTCACAGTAGCCTCAATAAATAAATAAATAAATAAAATACTTGGGAATCAATCTAACAAAAGAGATGAAAGACCTCTACAATGAAAACCACAGAACATTAAAGAAAGTAATTAAAGAAAACCTTAGAAGATGGAAAGATCTCCCACATTCTTGTACAGGCATAATTAATATTGTCAAAATGGTCATCCTACCAAAGGTGCTGTACAGATTCAATGCAATTCCAATTAAAATCCCAATGTTGTGTCTCATAGAAATAGAGAAAGCAATCATGAAATCTATCTGGAAGAACAAGCAAACCAGGATAGCCAAAGCAATCCTGAACAGGAAAAGTGATGCACAATACCAGACCTTAAACTCTACTACAGAGCAATAGTAACAAAAACGGCATGGTATTGTCACCAAAATAGATTGGTAGACCAATGGTACAGAATACAAGATGCAGAGACCAACCCTCATAAGTACAGTTATCTCATACCACACAAAGGTGCCAAAAACATACAATGGAGAAAAGATAGCCTGTTCAACAAATGGTGCTGGGAAAACTGGAAATCCATATGCAGTAAAATGAAATTAAAACACTATCTCTCACCCTGCACAAAACTCAGTTCAAAATGGATTAAGGACTTAGGAATTAGAGCAGAGACCCTTCACCAAATAGAAGATAAAGTAGGCCCAAATCTTCATCATGTTAGCTTAGGATCAGACTTTCTTAACAAGACTTCCAGAATGCAAGAAATAAAAGCAAGAATCAATAAATGGGATGGATTCAAACTAAAAAGCTTCTTCTCAGCAAAGGATACAATCAATAATGTGAAAAGAGAGCCAACGGAGTGGGAGAAAATCTTTTCCAAACACACTTCACATAGAGCACTAATCTCCAAAATTTATAAAGAACTTAAAAACTTTACACCAAAAATATAAAGAATTCAATCAATAAATGGGTTAAGGAGCTGCACAGACACTTCAAAAAAGATGTACAGGTTATCAACAAATATATGGAAAAGTACTCATCATCTCTAGGAATTAGAGAAATGCAAATCAAAACCACTGTAAGATTTCAGTTAACTTCAATTAGAATGGCTATTATCAAGAACACAAGCAATAATAAGTGTTGTCTTGGATGTGGGGAAAAAGGCACACTCATATGTTACTGGTGGAGTTTTGAATTGGTGCAGCTACTTTGGAAAGCAGTATGGAGATTCCGTAAAAATCTTGGAATGGACCCACCATTTGACCCAGCTATCCCACTTCTCAGTTTATACCCAAAGGACTTAAAATACTTAAAACACTAGAGTGATGCAGCCACATCAATGTTGATAGCTATTTAATTCACAATAGCTGGATTGTGAAACCATCCTAGATGCTCTTCAATAGATGAATGGATAAAGAGACTTTGGTATATATACACAATGGATATTATTCAAGTTTAAAGAAGAATAAAATTATGGCATTTGTAGCTAGATGGATGGAGTTGTAGAATATCATATTAAGAGAAATAAACTAATCCCAATAAAACAAAGGTTGAATGTTTTCTCTGATAACTGGATGATGATACATAATGGGGGAGGGAGGAGAGAAGAATGGAGGAAGTTTGGACTGTGTAGAGGGAAATGGGGAAGGAAGAAAGATAGTGGACTGAGACAGACATCATTAGCCTATGTACATGTATGATTACACAAATGGTGTGCATCTACATGTGTATAATGATGAATGAAAAGTTGTACTCCTTTCATGTACAATGAATCAAAATGCACTCTATTTATTTAAAAAATAAATAAATAAATAAAACAGAAGCATTAAAAATGACACATTTGATTAGATTAAAATTCTGCATTTGTTGCAAATATGCAATTAAACTCAAGAGATAAACTGCAATTCTGAAAGTATGAAAATACAGAGTATATAGAATTTTTGATATATGTGTTCCTAAATATCCACAAAATAATTGTTTTTCATAATTAATGTTTGATATTAATTAATTAAACTATTAGCTAATAATACTGTAGAATGAATATTAAGAATTCAATATTAACAATATGCCAAGACTTTTCATATATCAACAAGAAAAGCAAATGCAAATTAAGAGAATTGAGCAAATACAAAGAAAAGTAAGTTATGGAAAATTAAAACTGAATGACCAATAAACATGAAATGATGATAAAAACCAAAGAAGAGTAAATGAAATTAAATAATAACAACATATTACTTTATATTTATCTTGTAAATAATCCATCCCTTTATCATAATCATTATCATCATCTTTATCTGGTAACATTTATGCATCTGTTTACATGAAGAAATGAGCAGAATCATATAAAATTGGAGAAAATTTGACTCTTAGCTGTATTGTTTGTTCTTTTGTTTTATTTCTATTTTAGAAAACTTATGTGGAAAACCTGTAATTTTTTTTTTCAGTACTGGGATTGAATTCATGGGTTTGCTCTGCCACCAAGTTATACCCTCACCTCTTATTTTTTTTTATTGTTTGAAATAAGATGTCTCTAAATTGCCTAGGGTGGACTTGAATTCATGATCCTGCTGCATTAGCCTCCTGCCTTGCTGAGATTAGAGGCATGCCACCACCCCTAGCTCTAAACCCAGTACTTTTGAAGCCAGTTATCTTTCTCTTACAAATCTGTTTCCTAAAACTAAAACCTCTACTGCCTAAGCATATATAAAACATAATGAATATTAAAATAGCTAAATAAATTAGGGCATATGACAAACAGAGAGAGCCTTAAAAATAATTTTTAAAATTACTCCTAGTGACTTGGAAAAAATCCCATGATTTAATACTTAGTGAAAGTGTAAAACTAATTAAAATGCTAAGATCATAATTATATGTTTATATAAATAAATAATTTAATTCTGAAAATTTAGTTAATAATCAGTCATATATATGACACAAAATCGAAATACAGAGTAAAATATATTAACATAGTACTCCCAAATACGTGCCTAAGGAATTTCACATACATTCCAATTCCAAAAACTTTCCAGGAATTTCATTATAACATATGAGTATAACTTCAAACAACTTTGAGTTCTAAAAGAACCTAGCTGTCATCATTCCATAGTCTCAGTTTTCTTATATTTGCGTGTTCGAATTTGAACATATGCTACATCTTTGTTCTTTGTAAAAATTGACAAAACATTTGAACATTCCAGTTTACTTTCTGATATAATAAACATATCTTGCAGCTTTAAAACTATATTGAGTTTCTAGAAAGTTTTCAGTCAAAGATATAAAAATTTAGTTAATATAGTACAAAATCTAAACATTGTGGTTATAACTTCCTTTCTTAATTCAAGAGTTAAATTCTGTAGTTGGAAAGCCAAGTAATTAAAAACCTGTATTATATTATAGTTCTGAGTATTTGTAAAGAAACTTGGTTGAAGAAAAATGAGAGAAAACTGACATTTTTCCTTATTCCCCAAAGGTATTTTACAAATCTTCAAACTATAGATAATTTACAGTTTAATATTTTTGACTACAGATTTTTAAAAGTAATTGGGTTGTTTTCCTCTGTTCTTCCTAAGAATTGTTTTCACGATTCACATTTTCTTCAGCGCTACAAGTTTTGTATTAACCTTTAGGGCAGCAGAATGAAATTGTTACAGGTTTTGTAATTAGCAGTGGTTGTAAAAGTCAGACATTCAGAAGGCAGAATTCACCGTCAGAAAGAACATCGGATGAGAGTCCAAATGTACCTAGAGAATAAGTCTGTTGCTGTAGCAACCAGGCTTCACTTGCTACCAAAAGAGAAAAACAAACAGAAAATGAGTAAAATGACTCAAGTTTCAATTTTAAAAGAGAGCTATTTCAGATAGAATTATGGATAAAATCTTTAAATTCAACATTATAACTGATAATAAGTGACAGTGACTTACATTTTAAAAGCAACCCATCAGGAATAAGAAATGTAAAATAACATCTAAAGCTACTAACAGTGTACATTTTGGAGCAAACTTAATTGGCTTACTTTTAAAAAAACAGTTTATTTTGTTTCTATTTCTGCAAAATATTGAAAAATCTATGAAAACATTTTTCTTTGAGACTTGTTTCCCTGGACATTATACACAGTGCTCTCCACTGATGTATAATATGGATGCATCCTCTTCTATATCAAAGTGACAGTGCATGAGCATCTTCTTGAGGACTAGATGAAAACAGATTCTGTCAGTCAGTTCAGGACACTATAATACTGTAGATTCAGTAGCTTATAAATAACAAGTATTTCTTTCTCATAGTTTCAAAGTCTAGGAAGTCCAAGACCAAGGGTGAGGCATATTTGATGTCTGATAAGAATCCAATTTCTCAGAAATGGTACCTTCTAGATTTGTCTTCCTGTGCTGAAAAGTACAAAGAGGCTCCTCTGGGGCTTCTTTCATAAGGGCACTTCACTTCTACTTGGGCTCCATCCCCATGAGCTAACCCATTCTGGAAGGCCATACCTCTTAATACCATTGTGTTCGGGTTACATTTCAACATGTGAATTGGGGGAAGGCACAAACAGATCACATAAGAGAGCCTTTCTTGAGTCAGAGACAGGCTCCCTGGCTTCTAGTAATCCAATAATTCTAAGAAAGAAACCACTAGTGCAAGTTAAAGAATAGAATGAAACATGGTGCAAATACAGCAAAATAAGCTATATGTTGAAGTGCATGTTAGCAGGGAGAACATGAAAAACACTTATTTGAATGAAATGTCTGGGAAAACACTTTGTGAAAACTTCCTTCCAGCAAGTTCAGTTTAGAGATAGCTGGTGTCACTCTCCTGATTAAAATACAATGTGTCAAAATCAGTATGAAATTTTAACATATGTCTGATAAAAAAATGAGTCTAGTGAAAGAAGAAAACAGGTGTTTCTGCACATGTTATCCAGTTTCTCAAAAGACTTGGAAGGAAAATGTGGTATATATATACAATGGAATATTACTCAGCCATAAAGAATGATAAAATTATGGCATTTGCAGGCAAATGGATGAAACTGGAGAATATCATGCTAAGTGAGATAAGCCAATCTCAAAAAACCAAAGGAAGAATGATATCGCTAATAAGTGGATGATGACACATAATGGGGGGTGGGAAGGGTTAGTGTTGGGGTTGGAGTTGGGTTTAGGGAGGGGGGCAGGAATGGAGGAAGGAAGGACTGTATAGATGGAGGGGAAGGGTGGGAGGGGAGGGGGGGAAGGGAAAAAATGGCAGAATGAATCAAACATTACCCTATGTAAATTTATGGTTACACAAATGGTATGCCTTTACGCCATGTACAGACAGAGAAACAACATGTATCCCATTTGTTTACAATAAAAAAAAAAGAAAAAAAAAGACAAAAAAAAGACTTGGAAGGGAGAATAACAAAATTATCAATGAAAACTTGAACAAATATTTGTTAAAAGTTAACAAACTGGAGAAGACAAAAAAGAAGTAACAATAGTTCTTCAGACACGAACTCCTCGATGTCTAATTATGAAAGTCAGAGTATTTTATTTCTCTTTTAGAAAAATATCCGTCTTTTCTAATTACCCAGCTATCTCACTAGGATCTATATTATTGGTACTTATATACAATGTTGTTCACTTGAAAATGATTTTGAACCATAGACGAATGACTTAAATTGCTAGGACACAGTGTTAATATAGAGGGAAAATCATACTATAAAACTTTCCACAATATTTATATCTGTAAGCAGTGTCTTAATATTTTTAACTAAGAATACCTGGAAGATTAATATTATTTTACTATAATGCATTTTTTCAGTCTGCATTTTATCAATATATGAGTACAGAAATGCTCGATGAGTTGCATATAGAAAAAACTTGGAAATTATTGAGTCAGATGGAAAAATGTAGAAATTTTAGTCTCTACCTACTGGAATTTCTTTATGGTCCACGCATACCACCTATTATGGTGATCATGCTTAGCACCTCTTGGTATCCATCTCTTTCCCTTTAAGTTTAAACATTTACATGTTACTTTGTAATTGATGGTTGGGGCTTGAATTTTTGCCCTTCCTTACAAATCCTTTGTCGAATTTGTGTCATGTTTTGTTTGTTATATCCATCATCATAAACATGGAAATCTGTGTTCCACAGATGAGCTTTTGGTACTGATTGCACAATGCTGAATACCCCAGCAACAAGAGCTCAGAAATCAGAAAGGAATTCACTGGGTAGAGGACCACAGGTAAAACCCTCATATTGAGGAGCCAGAGTCATTTACAAGCTTGTTCTCCTCATCACTCCTGATAATTTCTAATGCTTTTCGTGTGATGAAATAATTGAGATAATTTGAAGCATTTAAAGTGATGTTTCATTATAAAAATAATTTTAGGTTTCATGAGATCAATAAATTCTCCTAAGTTCCTGTGATAGCATCGGTGCATGGTTTCAATGTTATTGCATACTTACCCTAAAACATATACAGCTATGGGACATTATCTTACTCAGGGTTATAAAGATATAAAATAAATATTCACACATATGTATATTTGTATATTATATTTAATAGTATTTGCATAATTGCTTTCCAAATATTTTTTTCCTGAGGCCTAATTTTAAAGTTGTCTACTCTCTGAAAAATATTGTTACATGTTCAGTGTTTTTTTTTAGGATATTTTAGTCTTTTTAATGGTAAATCTGGTCACTGTTACTCTATCATGTCCAACAGCAGAAGTCCCATTAAGTTCATAGTCAAAGCACTGAATATTCCCAGGTTTTTATTTCCAGACGTGATTGAAAATATATTTGTGCCATGACTTCTTTAATAAGCTCTAATGGGTTTTTCAGTCTATGGTAGTTTGATTTATTTTTAAGATGTACTGACCAACACAAAAACAAATAAAAAGATTAAGAATTGAAAAGCAAGGTGTAGAGTCTCTTTTAGGTCTTGCATGGAAGAAAAATGAATCATAATTTAACTTAGGTCAGCAGTTAAGGGTTTCAGAGATTGGATTTTTAAACTCATCTGAGTTTTCTAAACCTCATGAATTTGAAAAATAATCCTGGAAACTTTATTTGACCAAGCTTTCTTATACTATTGAGGCATCCATTTGCTTTTCTAGCTTATCCTCAAGTAAAGAAAGTTTAAATAATCATCTTTATTTGAGAATTAAAAAACAATCTTGCTATTAAGCTTCCTTTATCATATAGAATGTGGTCTTGACTGACTGTGAATTACAAGACATAGTAAAAATTGATTTCTGAGCTGGGGTTGTGGCTCAGTGGTGGAGCACTTGTCTAGCACATGTGAGGCCATGAATTCAATCCTCAGCACCACATTAAAAAAAAAAACAAATAAATAATATAAAGGTATTGTGTCCATCTGAAACAAAAAGAATCTTCAAAAAAATTGATCTCTGGCTATTACATCGCATATCTAGATTCTGAAACTAATAGAAATGGATGTTTTGTTTGTCAAAATAAATGTATAATATCTAAGTAGACAGGACACTCTAAAGAAGTTAATCTTAATGTCTTATTTTACAGATTAGAAAAAAGTGAGTGACAGAATTACACAACTTCCAAATTGCATAATGTAGCACAGCTAGTAAGTTTCAAAGCCATGATTCATTCAAAATCAGGTATGTTACATAGGTGTGTAGCAACAGAAATCACGACAGCTAAAGTATGGAACCAGCTTAGGTGCCCATCAATTAGCTTAGTTCCTAAGCTTAACTCAGGAAGTCACAGGTCATATGTTCTCTCTCATACATATATGTATATATTTATGTGTGTATATGTGTATGTATGTTCAGTACATATATATATATATATATGTATATATATATATATATATATATATGGACTTGATCTTTTTTTGTCATAGGTGATGAGCATATATAAGGACATACTTCCAAAACACTTTGTTATGTAATCTAAAAAATCAAATTTTAAGCAATGCTGCCTTAAGAGTTATTATCTCATGGTTTCAAAATATTGAAATTTAAATAAGGTAAAGAATATTTAACAAATGCCTACACATCCATTAAGATCCTGCATGACTGTAATCTCAAGGAGGTTCTACTACCTATCTTACAATAGTGGCACTTATTTTATTCTGCCACAATATTAACCACACACAGGTATTCTATTTTTTTGTTTGTTTGTTTGTTTGTTTGTTTTTGGTACCAGGAATTGAACTCAGGGACACTCAAACACTGAGCCACATCCCCAGTCCTATTTTGTATTTTATTCAGAGACAAGGTTTCCATGAGTTGCTTAGTACCTCCCATTGCTGAGGATGGCTTTGAACTCAAGATCCTCCTTCCTTAGCCTCCTGAGCTGCTGGAATTACAAGTATATGCCACTGTGCCAGGCAAGTATTCTAATTGTGACAAAAACTTAAGTAATTATTCACTTGTCTCCTTTTATTTTTAAGTTCTGGGGATTGAATTCTAGGCCTTGCACATGCTAGGCAAGCATTCTATCTGAACTACATCCCCAGCTCACATGTCTACTTTTAAACTAGACTCTGTACTCAATTAAGGAGATTATTATTCATATTTAGGCTTTAATCTGCAACACATAAGATGCTTACTATCCCTAACATGTGTCAGTACAATATGATATTAAATTAAGAATTTTCAAAAATTCACCCCTGGTTTTTCAACTTCCTCAATTACTGTGATAAATATTTAATGTTCAACAGTATGTATTTAGGTTTCAAGAAGTGTTAACTAAGAATTTTGCCAGAAAACAGCAGCAGAAGAGTGTTCAGACTATTTCTGCCCTGTTGGAAATAGGCAGAGTTAGACATCTGTACCTCCTCTGGCCAATGAAAGGAAACATCTGTGAAGAACACATTAAATTGTTTTCTGGCAAAACCAACTAACAAACAAAACCTACCATGTTTACAGCCAGAGTGATGGTGCAGGAAAAGAAGGAAAAACAAAATAAATTTACAAAGTTAGACAACTGCAGAAATGGAATTGCTATGATTTATTGGTCTAACTCCGCCACTGATGATACAATGGCTTGGTTTGGCCAGCTGATTACATCAAAGTATATTACATAACAAAAATACAAATCATGCTATCCAACAGAATTGCCAGGTTTGCCAATTTTCATCTTTAAAATTAATAACTCAAATGATATTTTTGAACAGTAATTCAGAACAATATAAAATATACTGAATTTGTTAATAGCAATGATTCAGAAAACTATATTTTTTTAAATTTGTGGTCAAAAACCTGGACATCTGTCATGACGAGGAAGGTGAGATGAACAATAAGGCACAGGAAAAATGTGGTAGATGATAAATGAAATGAGATTTCTCCTTGTTTTTTAATCTTTACCTTTTACACGATTATTCCCAATTCCTCCCCCAACCCAACCACCATGAACTTCTCTGTTCTACTTTTGTTTTAAATGAACTTTCAAGAAACATTTTGAATGATTTTAGATTTATGAAAATATTGTAAAGAAAGTACAGACAATCCCTGCATGCCTTTCATACAGTGTCCCCTAATGTAAACAAAGCCATGGTTCAATTGAACAA
>NW_025920123.1:1441963-1482101 GCF_902686445.1 Sciurus carolinensis | reverse complement strand
GAGGGAAGTAAAACAAACTTTTATCTGTACAATTAAAGAAATTGTCAATTAATAGTATAATTAAGCTATAATAACTATTAATTGTACATTAACACTGCAATGTCCAAAATAGTCGCTATCCATGAAAGCTATGTTTCTGAAGAATGAAAATTCTGAAACTACTTGTGATACAACTTCATAATGCTCTGTAATTGATATCTTTCCTTAAATACCTGAATACTTTTTAAATACATTTAAAATCAATCTCTGAGGATATGCATGTGGGTGAGATTCACTGTGGTATATTCATGAATGTACATAGGAAAGTTAAGTCAGATTCATTCCTCTTTGCTTTCCTTATCCTGTCCCTCCTCATCACTCTCCATCTCCTTTGTCTACTCCAGTGATTTTTCTCCTATATTTGTGGAACTCCTTCCTTTTCCTTTCTCCTTTTTCACCCTGATAATATTTTTTAAATATGTCTAGAGGAATAGGATGCATAATACTAGACTTTCCAAATTAATCCAAAAATTCTATTTGAAATAAAAGGAAGACATAGATTTCATTTCTTAAAAAAAAATCAGTATTTGCTGTTTTTCCCCTGAAACATACAGATTTAAAATGATCATTTTTAGAAGTTTCTATTCAACCTGTAGAACAAAATTCAGACATCGACAGAGGCACATACATGCATAGAAATTCTTTAATGTCATGGCTACTAAATCATGTTGGCTTGCTTCTTTTAAATTTTATTTTTCTCCTCTTCTGATAGCAATGAATATAAGGAAAGAATCAAGCTAAAAATATTGAGGTCTGTGCTGATGGTGGATAATCAAGCATAATAGTAGTGGGAACAGACTCTAGGTGTTATAATTTAGTATCAGCAATACCAACTGGAAAGCAGTCAATAGGAAATTATAAAATTTCACTGACAGCATTATGGGAGCTATATATTCAATTCACTTAATGCCTACAACTGACCACTTACTTTGAGAACTAGCAAGATATACTTTCTTCTGACAGTAATCCTTACTATTGATTGCAAAACTCTGCTTCAACTAAAGCAAATTGACATTTATATCACAAACTTAGCAGGGATGAAATTTTAAGGAGTTTATTTCTGTGCCCTGAGGAGCAGCATCATCACGTAACATAAAAAGCTTTGACCTGGGTTCTAAGGTAGAGGGAAAGAAAATGCATTTAAATTAGCAGGTCCCTTTTTAATATACCAATTTAGTTACACAAGGGATTATACTGTGTTTATTGGAATGATTGCAGAGAAATGCACATTTTAGTGAAAGCACTTATACGCATGTATCAACTTCTTGGATTCAGTTGTTAATAAGTGCAATAGAAAAAGATCCATTTGGAAAAAGTATCAAATGGAAAAAGTATCGAATTAAGCATGATTAAAATCTAGAATCTTTAGGATTCTAAGAAATTCCTTCATAACGTAGATAAGAACAAACTTGTGTGAATTCTCTAATATCTGTGCCTAAACAATGATAATAAAAGCAGTAATTACCTTGATTCAATATTATTTCCTTAGTAATAATGCTATTTATATTATTAAATTTGGATAATCCATCTATATTTCTGTGTTGCACTGACATTGATATTGTACTAGAAAGTAAATTTAATTCCACATTCAGTATCACTGCAAATCTATTTGAGGGCATGTTATGGAATCTATAATCCTGTTCTGCTGGAGATGATATTTTTCTCTTTAATATTAAATTAAATTACTGCTATCAGTGTTACTCATTTCAGTCTACTTATATTCAATAATTTAATATTTTGGTTGTGACTTGAAGAGTAGCCCATAATACACTGCTGATTTAATTCTCCTGTATTTATGTTTGGTTTTATATTTAAAACTCATTCTATTTGGATTCAAATATTCATTTTATTACTTTAAACACCATTTAATCTTTGGAGGCTATTATAAAAATAATTCCACTTGAAATCCATAAGATTTCAATAATTAGTGCTTAGTACTTGAAATAATAATTCAGGAAGTATTTATTGATATCTACACATTAATAATGTCACTATTTGTAGACCACATCTGATGTTTTCTTAACTAAACATCTTTATGAAATACTTGGATTGACCTTTCATAATGCTATTAAATGTATGTTTTACAATATTCATTCAGTTATCTTTAAGTGGTGAAAATCCTTCAACAATTTAATACACATAGAAACTTTTAAATTTGCATTGCAAGCCTAATTTGCTATGTAGACTAAAATAGTCTTTAAATATACTTAAAAATTCTGCTGTTTTAGATAAAAATACTTTAAAAATATCTCCAAATTTTAATGTGAGAATGGTAAATGTTTATTTTGTCTACAATAGGCTCCTATGAAGTAGAAAACACCATATTTTTCTATAGATAAGAAAACTTGAGCATAAAAGCCCACATATAATTATCTTATTTTGTATGCTATAAGGACATATTGCTTCCCTGAGTGTGCAAGAAGATTATGGGACTAATTACAAGAGTTTTTGTTTTGTGTTTGAGACAGGGTCTTACTGTGCTGTCCATAATAATCTAGAATTCAAAGTCACAAGTTTTAAAAAAAGAAATTCATGTTACCAATTTCAGCTGAAGAAAATCACAGGAAGTTTTGTAATTGTATTATTAACATTTTTTAAGATATGGAATTATGAAGAGAACAAAGTTTCCTCTCCTCAAGTAATCACTATTGATCTATTGATGATTTAAACATAAAAACAAATAGATATTTTTAAAATTCAAATGTGTAAAAATGTATATAATGAAAAGGAAAATTCCACCCTCATTTCTGTAATTCTCCAATCCTCTTGTCATTAACCTTCTGTATTTTATATTGCATCAAAGTAAATAAATAAATTCATGTTTTAATGTGAATAGATAGATATTTTGTACTTTTTATCCCATTAGCATAAAATGTACATATACTCTACTGTAAACATCCTTCCACCATTTTTTCATAATATATTTGGATATATTTTCATATCAGCACAAAAAGTATCACTCATTCATTATAAATGACTGTGCTATACAAATAACATAATACATACATTCACCAGAATTTATAGAATGTCTGCTTACCTTCACATTTTTGTACTTACTTGTTCTATTATATGCAGTATTGGAAATCATTCTATTGTTCATATAAGCATATTTATGTAAGGACAATCCTATGACAAATCATCACACGTGATATCTATCTTGTTTGTATTCTCATTTGTTCAGTTATAAGTGAGACTGTATGTCTTTCTAGGTATTTACAAAGATTACAATTTCTAATGGTTCTGTTATTTTGCTCTAAATTGCTGATGTATCATTTCAAAATTTCATCCTGACACAAAACACCATGTTCTAGAATTCATTTTGAAACAGATTGTCCTTCAAAATCTCTCTCATGCCCAGGGCTACTCCTTCTGAACCATGGTCCTCCCCAAATCCCATTATCTTTGATTTTTGTCCTTTCCCTTTGCAGATATCTTTTTGTCTTTGATAATAGATTTACTTTCCTTTCAGTGTAAACCAAATTTGCTTTTCTCTGCTTGTTCCACATTTCTCACAGTTTTTTCTTTATCAGCAGGACAAAGGAATAAGAAATATGGAGAAAGGAGATAGGCAGGGGATAATATGAATATGCACATGTAGTATACTATCTATTTTTAAGTTTACAAATATAGACCTGATGTCTATTAATGATTAATGATGTCTTTTATATAAATTCACTAGATGTGACATAAAAATTCAAATTACTCTCTTCAAAATAGTTTCATCTACCTGAATTTTACATAAATGCATTCATAAAAATAAATGAACTCTTCTAATATTTTTCTTTATTTCCCCAAATAAGAAAGCAAAATATTATCTAAACCAATAAACGTACTCCTCCCCACAAAGATAAATTCTAGATATAATCTTTCAATTTTTAAATAAATATATTTATTCTGAATTAGGAAGCTTCCTCAAAATTGATTTTTTCCAAATTTAATGTTTTTTTTATAATGAAAAAATAGATTTTTTGTGAGAGAGCATTTGTTGGAGGAGAAATCGTTCTTATTTACTTCTTAAAATTCTCGGTCATTTCTTCATCTATACAGAACACATATAAATTCAAGTTTGTTTGCAAGAAACTCAAGGACCAAAAAATAATATCCAACATGGTGAAGTTCTATAAAAAAGAGCTCCCATCATCCTCCAGTGCTTCCTAATTTCCTCTATTCCCAAGAAAGTATAGTAGGAGGAAGAATTTTTCTTACTCCAAATGAACAATAGGAGGCATTTCACACTTAGATATTTTCAGCACTCAGCAGAAAAACAAGCTACATAAAACAGGATTTCCAAAATCATTCCCAAAATGCAAAACTATTCTCTTTAGTGATAGCATTTGGATTCTGATGATGCATTTTAAAATTTATCTATTCTCAATGTCTTATGCACAATCTTTCATCATACACACATAAGTATAAAACATGGATATTTCCACAAATAATTACAAAATAATAAAGCAAAAATATTTCAGGGTGTTAGCAATAAACTAAACAGACAAAATATAAGGACAAGAATTACAGGTAAGGGAAAATCTTCAGTATATTTAACACTTAAGAAAAATATCAGAAAATAAAACATCAACAAGATACAGCACAGTGGTGGTACTACACATAACAAGTGCCCTGAACATCAGAAATGACATTTTGACAGCTACTAGGTTCCCAAAGAACAGAAGTTATCGTTATCTTTGAACAACATTAGGTTTGAATCATATCTTCCTTGAAATACCATTGACTGAATACGGTGGCTACATTTATGAAGAAACTTCACAATTCAGCGTGCCTACACATTGCAGAAATAATAATGTCTGTGGGAAATCCAGTCAGCCTTAAACATGAAATTGCAAAGTAAGGATAATGATAAAATATTTGATGGAGAAAATGATACAAATTGAAAAATTTTATGACAGTTACTGACAAGTTCAAAAACAGATCCACACCATGTTTCTTACATCTCCTGACATGGCCAGACACAGGACCTTTCCATTTTGCCCCTCACTGACTTTATATTCAGTACTCATGACTTCTTTACTAAGGTTAGAACTGCTTGCCCCTTCAAACTAGCTAGGCACAGATAAACATATCCTATTCAATTATCAGGCTTAGAAAACAACCCTGAGTGTAAAGCACAGCATCTACAACTAGTTTACCCTTCCCTATCAACGTGTAAATCTAATCTCTGTTACTGAGAATATTTCAATCAGTTTTCCTTTTCAGGTACACACAAAAAAGTTTTAGGAATCAATATTCTTTTGGATAATAGCAAGTCCATTCTGCCTTGGTATTTTTTTCATACACTCGATTAGATGTTTTTAGTATATTTTTTCAGGATTTCTATTGTTATTCATGAGTTTTGTAATTAGTTCACCATTACTGGAAGCAGAATTCTACTAGAAGCAGAATTCCTACTGTGCAGTGAATATTTCACCTTTTCTTTTTTGTACTGGGGATTGAACTCAGGGTCACTCAACTACTGAGCCATATTCCCACCCCTTTTTTGTATTTTCTTTAAAGACGGGGTCTCAATGAGTTGCTTAGGCCCTCACTATGTTGCTGACGATGGATTTTTTTAAAATTTATATTTATTGCAAACAAATGGGACACATGTTGTTTCTGTTTGTACATGGAGTAACAGCATACCATTTGTGTAATCATACATTTACATAGGGTAATGTTGATTCATTCTGTTATATTTTCCTTCCCCCCACCCCTCCCACCCCTCTTTTCCCTCTATACAGTCCCTCCTTCCTCCATTCTTGCTCCCCTCCCATCCCCCATTATGTGTCATCATCCACTTATCAGTGAGATCATTCGTCCTTTGTTTTTTTGAGATTGGCTTATCTCACTTAGCATGATATTCTCCAATTTCATCCATTTGCCTTCAAATGCCATAATTTTATCTTTCTTTTTAGCTGAGTAATATTCCATTGTATATATATACCACAGTTTCTTTATCCATTCATCAATTGAAGGACATCTAGGTTGGTTCCACAGTCTTGCTATTGTGAATTGAGCAGCTTTGAACATTGATGTGGCTGTATCTCTGTAGTATGCTGATTTAAAGTCCTTTGGGTATAGGCCGAGGAGTGGGATAGCTGGGTCAAATGGTGGGTCCATTACAAGTTTTCTAAGGAATCTCCACACTGCTTTCCAGAGTGACTGTACTAATTTACATCCCCACCAGCAATGTATGAGTGTACCTTTTCCCCACATCCTCTTCAACACCTATTGTTGCTTGTATTCTTGATAATCGCCATTCTAATTGGGGTGAGATGGAATCTTAGTGTAGTTTTGATTTGCATTTCTCTTATTACTAAAGATGGTGAACATTTTTTCATATGTTTATTGATTGCTTGTACATCTTCTTCTGTGAAGCGTCTGTTCATATCCTTAGCCCATTTGTTGGTTGGGTTGTTTGTATTCTTTGTGTAGAGTTTTTTGAGTTCTTTATATATTCTGGAAATTAGTGCTCGATCTGAAGTATGAGTGGCAAAGATATTCTCCCACTCTGTAGGCTCTCTCTTTGCATTGCTGATAGTTTCCTTTGCTGAGAGAAAGCTATTTAGTTTGAATCTACCCCAGTTATTGATTCTTGCTTTTATTTCTTGTGCTATGGGAGTCCTGTTAAGGAAGTCTGATCCTAAGCCAACAAGTTGAAGATTTGGACCTACTTTTTCTTCTATAAGATGCAGGGTCTCTGGTCTGCTTTCAAGGTCCTTGATCCATTGTGAGTTGATTTTTGTGCAGGGTGAAAGATAGGGGTTTAGTTTCATTCTGTTGCGTATGGATTTCCAGTTTTCCCAGCACCATTTGTTGAAGAGGCTATCTTTTCTCCATTGCATATTTTTGGCACCTTTGTCTAGTACGAGAAAATTGTATTTATTTGGGTTTGTGTCCGTGTCCTCTATTCTGCACCATTGATCTTCCTGTCTATTTTGGTGCCAATACCATGCTGTTTTTGTTACTATTGCTTTGTAGTATAGTTGAAGTTCTGGTATTGTGATACCCCCTGTTTCATTGTTCCTGCTAAGGATTGTTTTAGCTATTCTGGGTTTCTTATTCTTCCAGATGAATTTTATGATTGCTTGCTCTATTTCTGTAAGGTACATCATTGGGATTTTAATTGGAATTGCATTGAATCTGTATAGCACTTTTGGTAGTATGACCATTTTGACAATATTAACTCTGCCTATCCAAGGACATGGGAGATCTTTCCATCTTCTAAGGTCTTCCTCAATTTCTTTCTTCAATGTTTTGTAGTTTTCATTGTAGAGATCTTTTACCTCTTTGGTTAGATTGATTCCCAAGTATTTTTTTTTTTTTGAGGCTATTGCAAATGGAGTTGTTTTCCTCATTTCCCTTTCAGCTGTTTTGTCACTTGCATATAAAAGTCCTTTAGATTTATGGGTGTCGATTTTATAGCCTGCTATTTTGCTGAATTCATTGATGAAGGCTAGAAGTTTTCTGGAGGAGGTTTTTGGATCCTCTAAATATAGAATCATGTCATCCGCAAATAGTGACAGCTTAAGTTCCTCTTTTCCTATTCGTATCCCTTTAATTTCTTTAGTCTGCCTAATTGCTCTGGCTAGAGTTTCGAGGACAATGTTGAATAGAAGTGGTGAAAGAGGACATTCCTGTCCTCTTCCCATTTTTAAAGGGAATGGTTTCTTAATGGTTTTCTCCATTAAGAATGATGTTGGCCATGGGCTTATCATGAATAGCCTTTACAATTTCAGGTATGTTACTACTATCTCTATTTTTTCTAGTGTTTTGAGAATGAAGGGGTGTTGTATTTTGTCAAACGCTTTTTCTGTGTCAATTGAAATAACCATATGATTCTTATCCTTAAGTCTATTGACATGATGGATTATGTTCATTGATCTACGGATGTTAAACCATCCTTGCATTCCAGGGATGAACCCCACTTGAACATGGTGCACAGTTTTCTTAATATGTTTTTGGATATGGTTTGCCAATATTTTGTTAAGGATCTTTGCATGTATATTCATCATGGATATTGGTCTAAAATTTTCTTTCCTTAATGTGTCTTTTCCTGGTTTGGGTATAAGGGTGATATTAGCTTCATGATATTGTTTTTGAGAACAAAACTCAAGAATATTTGTAAATGTTCAAACATATCCAACAAGGTAATGTTTACAATGACAAGTATCCAATCAAAAATTACCAGGCATATACAACCCTAAATATATGCCTAAATTAGAAGCAAGGTTTAAAATCAACAGCCCCAGCTTCACCTAAAAAAAAAAGTAGAAAAAGAAGATCAATGTAAGCAGAAAATAGGAACAGGAAACAATAAAGGTCAGGGAAGAAGTCAATGAAGAAGTAAACAGTTGGGAAAAAATCAATGAAGCCCAAAGTTTGCTCATTGAGAACATCAATAAAATTGATAAACTTCTAGCCAGACTTATAGGAAAAGGAAAGAAGTTATAAATAATGATGTCTAGGAGAGAGGTGACATCACTACAGATTTTACAGATATTGAAAAGGTAATAAGAGTTGTTTGGAACCATTTTATTCTCCAAATTTGAAAATGAAAAATTCTTTAATGCCACAAGTAAAGCTTCTCTAAAAAATAAATTGCCTTACTAGCCTATATCATTAAAGAAATTTAAGTTTTAATTAAAAACTCAAAGAAATTTCCAGTTCTAGATGGTGTCATTTATAAGTTCTACCAATTCCCATGTAAGGAAGACATGATACCAATATTTAAGCAAAATATGATACTAATTGTTTTTCAGTTTTTCCAGGAAATGGAAAAGAACTCAACTCCTTTTATGAGGGTTTCATTACCCTGATATCACCAGTGTAAAGTACACTACAAGAAAAACATATGTCACTTATGAAAAGAGATACAAATGTTCTGAACAAAATTTTAGCAAATCAAACCTGTTAATATATGTGTATAATACATTATAACCAAACATGGTTTATTTTGGGAATAAGGTTTGCTGCACATTAAAAAAACTGGTCGATATGACTTACCATATTAACAGACTGGTAAGAGGGGGAGGACACCAAATAATGTTTTTGCAAATTACCTACTTTTAAATTGGATGGAGATCAATTTATCAATTTGCTTTTTATAAATTGCAATGCTTATGCTATGTCATATCTTAAAAATTTTGCCTAACTCAAGGTCAGTACTCTATTTTTTTCCCCAAAACTTCATAGTTTTAAATTTTATATTTATAAATGTAAATCTACGCTCCATATCAAGTTCAAATTTTACAGTGTTAGGAAAGAGCTGTGATTAATTTTTCTTGCAAATATCTATTCAATTGTTCTATCACAACTTGTGGATAAGACTTTTGTTGTTCAGCTCTAGATATTTTTCAATATATCTGTGACTTATGTTTCTGAAGTCTCCTGTGTTTCACTGTTCTGTCTACCTGGGCCCCTACACCAGTTATCAGAACGTAACTTTATAATGAGTTTGTAAAATAAGACCGTTTGCTCTTTTCAACATTTTTTTGACTATTCTGTCTTTTGCATTTTCACACAAATTTCAGAATTTACTTGTCAATTTTTTTCAAAAAAAGCTAAGATTTTGATTTTGATTATTTGTAGATAAATTTTATTTAATCGACATCATGAGAATATTGAAACTTCCTAATGATGAGCATGGTGTATCTTTACCTTTATTTAAGTCTCATTTAATTTCCTCATCAATATTTTATTATTTTCAATGTTCAAATGTGTCATGTTTTTTTCCAGATTAATGCTTAAGTATTTCATCTGTTTTGCTGTTGCAAGTGGTGCTATTTTTAATTTCAGTTTCTGATTGTTTGTTGTCAGTGCATAGAAATACAATTGATTTTTGTATATTGATCTTGGATTATGCAACATGGCTAAATTTGCTTTTTTTCCTGTTAACCATTTTCTTATTTAATTAAATTTTCTATTTCGATGTTGCTTGAAAAAAGTCAAACTTCTTCCATTCTAATAAGAAAGTCTTTTACTATTACTAATTTGCAACATATAATACTCTCTATATAATAGCCATTGAATTCTTAAGTGTTTGCAAAATTCTCTATGTCATAAAAAATAAAGGAAGATTTAAACACTGTGACTGGAAGGGCTAAAGAAAGAAATAGTTGAGATTAAATTGATAGTAATACATAAATTTTGGTTTCTCAGTCTTGACAAATTTTCCAGGGTTATACAAGATGTTAATAGTAGCAAAATGCAAATAGAGGACATATAGGAATTTTCTGTGTTATTTCTGCGAGCTTTCTATAATCTAACATTACTACAAAAATCAAAATCAAACCAAAACCAGTATTAAAGCACCTATCATGTGTCTCTTTCCAAGTCAGACCTCTACCAAGTAGCTTCTTGTGAGAGACTGTATTTATGTGTCTGATTATGCTCATTGGGAGGATTCTGAGTTGGAGTGAATGGTGCCTCTCAGTGCTTCCGAAACATTGGAGCATTTGTCCATATCCACCACTGTGATTATCATTGCAGTTAGGGGTGACGCTGCTTACCTGTGGCTCCCACTGTGGTTATTACTCTGTTCAAGGGTAATGTATGACCAGTCTCCTACTCTGATGAACACTCAGCTCCTAATGTAGATGCTGTGGTATGACTATTGAACCAAAAAAAAAAAAAAAAACATAAAAAATTTTACTGTAGGGATCAAGAGTTTCATTACCACCATTACCTGTTTCCATTCTGTATTTGACCACCTTTCATAGTTTCTCATGATTAACCTCCAGCCTTAGGATGATAAAGTCTTTTCTCACAGGCCTTGATGTCATCCAAAAATGTTTGTTTCACACATATTCAAGCTAACCAAAATTTAAGAGTCAGATGTGATTGGAAAGCCTTTAAAGCAGTTGAAAACACATTCATAGTATTGTATGATTCATGGGACATGAAAATTAATATGTTATTTATGTGGTACATAGCTCCTTTTGATTCTGTAAGTTAAAGACATTGGAGAGGGAGAAAACATTTAGAATAATTATTTTTTTCCAAGTTGGAAGAAAAATAGCATGCAATGAAGCATTAACAATTCATTGATATACAAAGTGCTTTTGAATTTGCTAATTGTTTTCAAAGATTTACATAGTATCTACAGAAGTATGAAGTTATGAGTAATAATAAATTTTTATGTAATTTAAAAAATTGATTTGGATCAGTGGCGCTTATTCACCACTATGGATGTTATTGACTTTATGTAAGAGCAATAAATATTTTATGTTTAAATTAAAATGGTGCATTATATTAATTATATATGCATTTACCCACAAACCTACTGATGCATGACATTTTGCTTACAAGAAAAGAGACGGGAGCAAGCTATGCCAGAAGCAATTATTTCTGTTGCCCTATTTCTGAAAATTTAAAAATTGTTTCAAATATAACTTAGGTCACATCAAAATTTAATTCAAATAAAGTTGTTAAGAAACCAGAAAACAGAAAATATCTTTTATCTTTTTCTTTTTTTCTTTTGTGGTTATGGGTGGTACTAAGGATTGAACCCAGGAGAGTCTACTATTGAGTTACTTCCCCACCCCCTTTTACTTTTTATTTTGAGACACGGTCTGTATGTAACCCAAACTGGTCTGGAACTTGCAATCGTCCTGCCTCCCAAATAATTGATGTTATAAGCATACACCACCAAGACCAGCTCAGAAAATTTCTTCTCAGTATGTATGTATGAACTGCTTTGCTTCAATACCCAACATAACTGTTCACGTTGATGTTGTTTTCATGAACCGTAATCTCCCTTTTAAAAGGTGTATCTATATGTCATCTGTTAGAATATAGTCTTCACATATTAGAATTCAAACATTGCAGAACTCTTCAAATACAAATTAATACTTAATTTTTTTCTGATTATTAATGAATAACAATCACTAAAGACACTAAAGACTTAAAAATATTATCCTTCTCTTAATTGTTTATAAAAGAAAGAACTAATAATTGGAATGATAACAGAGGTGCCCGCAGATTACAAGGCTTTTCTGATAAAGGATAATACAATTTTGAATTGAGAGTGATAGAACTTCTACATTTTGAGACAAACCTATTAGAATATTTTTGTCAGATGTTTATCCAAAAACTGATTCTTCATAAAGTTTAATCTTTGGTCCTTACTCCTCTAGAGAGCAACCAAAGGTAAGACAAAAGTTTTTATTAGTTCTAGAGACATTTGAGAATATGTGTAATGTTCCCTTTATTGATTGAGGATTTTTTAACACATTTTCTTTGGAGGCTATCTTTTTTATTTGCAGGTATTCTATATCTCTTCATAAGTTCTGGATTTCTCAAATACACATAAGATAGAGTTCAACCAAGTCTATAGAATGGATCCATCCTTTGTTCTGAATTATGATAACAAATTCCAAAATTTAGTAGCTTTTTGGTATGCAGATTATTTAACTGACTTCCAGTCTTGACAGAAATAATTATTCCTTAGTGTTTGCTTCTGCATCTTATAGTTTGAATCAACCAATCCCGAGTTTTTCTAGCAAAGAGAAATTGTTGGAAGACTGCTACATATGTGATAAACTCTGGTAATTGTATATCTAAAGCATACCTATCAACCAAATATTCTGTGTAACTGGAGCTGAAGACCAATTTTCAAGTCTTTGTAATGAGGCACCTCCTGAAAAGATTGCAACAAATATTTATTCATTGCCTTCTATTTGATTTATATTGAGATAGGCACCATAGATATAATAATAAATAAAACTATGGAAAATTCCATATGCCTTAGTGGGTTTTACTGTTACTTGGTTAGAAATAACATTACTAAGTTATCACAAAAATCTTAAGTGTTATAAATATATGGAAAGAGTGAAAGATAGTTTCAAACAATGTAATTAGGGAAAGTTTAAAAAATATATACAACTATTTCAGTAGCAACAAAAGTATCGAATTTAAGAGTCAATCCAACAAAACACTGTCAAGCCCTAGACACAGAAAAATATAAAGTAAATAAGCATGTAAATGAATAGAAAGTTTGCCAAGTTCATGGTTTCAATACTGAATATTTTAAAGATTTGTTTCTTCCCATAATAATCAACCAATTTAACATTTCTGTGTATTTTAGTATATTTTGACCAAAGCCAAGGTAAGACTATATAATAGTGGAGAAAGAACAAATTTTTCCATAAATTACCTTAATTGTTCTAGCACAATGGCATATCTATTTGAATTTAAAAAAGCATGAAAATTGACTATTGAAAATTCACAACAGAAATGAAAGACACCTAATCCAAGAGAACATGTATTTAAAAGTGAAAATGCTAACAAAGAACTTTTGGAAGATAACATAATAGAATAATTTATTGACCAGAGAGGTTTACTTTTAATTTTTTGCGCTATATATTTTTTTAAATTTTCATGTAGAGTTGTCAAATTTAGTGAATAAAAATAATTGCATAGCCACGTGCAGTGAATACACTCTAATTCCAGCTACACTAGAGGCGAAGGCAGAAGGACCACAAGTTTGACCCAACTTGTTCCCTCCAATCCTTGCATAAGGCTCTAGTGGATTAATGAAAACTCTCATGAAATAATTCCCAAAAGACTCCATCTCTTATAATCACCAAAAATGGGACTTGAGTTTCAACACATGAATCAGGAGGACATTCAGATCATAATATGTTCCTTCTCCATTTTATATAATAAAATGCAAATCTTCAGTCATTATATTAGATCTGTTATTCTGGGCTGGCGGAGTAGCTCAGTGACAGAATATTTGCCTAACTTGGACAAGATCCTGGGTTTAATTCTCAGCACCATAAAAGCAAACAATAAAACAAACCACCACAAAAACAGAAACAATCTTTTTATTCTGAAAAATATTCTGGTAAACATTTTCTAAATTTAAAGGGGCTTCCTATCATATCTTTTACATTTAAAATAAGTGACTTAATACTGATACTCAACTGGTTAATTTTTGGGTTCTTTTAAAATTAATTGCATCTAAAATATTAATTCAATTTGATTATACATTCAAATCCCTTTAAAAGTAAATTATTTTATTCATTGAATCATTGATTTTGTTCCACATTAATTTTTCCTGAATTTTTCAGAAAATTCATTCCATTTTGATTGCTAATTCTTTAGACACTTTTAAAAATTGCATTCTGTAGTTTTCATCTGATTTTTCCTTACACACATATATGACTAGGTATAAGATTTGTCCTTGTCACATTCTGATCTGTTTTTTCTTCATTTATATGTTTCTTTACGAAAACAAATGTAAATATTTATTCTAACACTCACTTTTGATTCATTTTATTTGTTCTCTATATGATCGTACTTCCTTCTAATCCCCCTGCATGTTTTATTTTGTCATGGCTTTCAACATACTTTTATGCACTGAACTTATTTTATAAGGGAAAAAACGGACACATTAAAACAAAATAGACATATTTTAAGATTTATTTCTAGCAAATATTTGTCAAAAAATTTTTCTTTGTTAAATTGAAATCATGTTCTGATTTCCAAGTGTTTCAAACATTTTTCATAAAGTTAAGGTCTGGGATTCTGCTTCTGTTCTTTCAACATTCAGTAAAAAGTTATATAGCAAGGACCAAGATTCACCATTATATACATTAAATGATCTCAGTTTGTTTTGGTTGTTGGGAAAATAAACCATTTCAGAGGACATAGTGTCAATGATGAGTGTCTGTCTCACTTAAATTAAGGCTCTTATTTCCATTTATCTAATAAGATTCCCAGGGAAACGTTCTGCATGATGATTGGGTTCCCTCCCTGAACATGTTACAAATAAATTTCAAACTAGTTTACATAGGAATCATAATTTAAAATCTACACTTATCTCAATAGGCTTAAAGCTTATACCAATAGGCTTAGAACTCTTAATGTCTCTAAGAACTAACTGGTTTAGTGACCTAATAAATCTGTATCCCAAAAAGTAATGGCTTCCATAACCTGTCTTTATCACTCTATTCATATTGCTTACTAATAGTGAAATTATTGAGTGGGTATGGAAAGAGAGAATCCTATTTGAAATGGTGACAAATAGGAATTTTTGTAGTATAGTTCTAGTATAACATTGGCCAATGAAATTTTCTGAATTGCAGGTAATGTGCAGAACAATGAGAGGAATTAAAATTTATTTTTACTGCATTTTACAAATTAACCAACTTTGTTTTGAGTGTAGGAAATTTTCAATGCAGGAAAATCATTGTCACTTCATTTGTATTTTCCATGAAATTGAGATGAGATTGATGCCAATATGTTAGGCTCAAGCATCATTATGAGGACCTAGTTGTTATTGGGGAAACTAAATCAAAACTTCCAGTCTGTTCCTACGATACTAGGAAAATTTTGTTCAATGGCATTTAATCAACATTGGATATCCAACATTATATTTATATTCAATTTGCTGACTTAAAAAATATAAACTAATTGATTGCAGTCTTAAATTTCTAAATTGTCTTATATCTGAGACTTACCCATCACCTACTCTTTAGTTTCTCGTTCAGACATGATATGTTAGCCACCACTGTTCACACTGATGGTGCGATAAAAGACCTGCTTGAACTCTCAAAAGATATTCCTTTAGGAAGACATAAACTGACCATTATGGTTTAATATGAACTTTTCAAACATAATTTTATTAGTAATTAAAAATATCTTATTTAACAATGTTTATGATATTTTTATAGTAAAAAATTACATAGTCAATTTCATCTGGCAAATGGAAATTAATAAATTAGTCATTTGATATATATTAGTTATATATTATATATATATTAGTTATATTGATATATATTAGTTATCAAATGACTAATCGTGAATCACAGCAAAGCCTACCTAATGTGATTTAAATTCTTCTTGTCATTTTTAAAAGCCCATTTGAAAAATAATAGCTAAGGAAAATAATAGAAGGAATAAAATTATGCTAGACAAAAGAAAGACTCTCCTTAGAAATACATAAGCAGCCCAAGAGCTTGTCAATCTATCACTGCAACATTAATACTACTAAAACTATGTAAATACAGCCTTCTACATTCCATCAGCCTTCTGATTACTCCTTATACTTTTCTTTAAAGTTGTTATTTAATACATTCAGTTGTCCAAATTCCCCTCAGGAACAGCAATTTTACACTTGTTTATTTTCCTGTAATATTTAGCTCATGTGTATAAGTTCAGTGACAATTTTTGTTTTGTTTATAGACAAAAGCTTTTCCATGAGATATAGCTAACTACCAACTACCTATTGCCACAAAAAGAAATGCAGTCATGGATTCACTGGAATAAATTCTTGAGGGTCTTGAGGGTTTACTGACTAATGTTTAATCAAGTTTTCTTACAAATACCTGTTAAGTCTTTTACACTATACCAAACCATGTCTTTTGCTATAGATTAGTTTAGAGTAAATTGCCAAAGGTTTGTAAATAACTTTTGTTATTCCCATGAGCAATTTCTATTCAGAAAAGTATTTGATTTGTGCCAAAATTTATAGAAAATGTTTTTACATAGACATTTCATGTCTATTTTGAGTACCCAGAACTGTAGTGGTCTTTTTAAAATAGTAAAATAATTGATTTCATGCTGTTGTGAGTCTATTATTGTCTGATATTAGAGTCTTTAGAAAAATAAGCAACTGATTTATAGCATATAACATTTATTTCTAATGTAATTTCTCCCACTGGTGCCAATTTTAAGTCACTGATATTATGTCACTGAATAAGGACCTCAAAAGGAAAATCACCCACTTTGGAGAACCTATGACAGATGACAATTATAACATGCACACTATCAACTACAACAAAGTCACCAACCTAATGTTCATAATGAATGAATATGTTAAAATCTTATAAATATTTTTAAATATATGGTTTGTGTGATTAAGAATCAAAAACATTTTTCTGTTGATAAACCCTTAGCCATGCTAATGAAGAGAAAAAGAGAGAAAACTCAAATTACTAAAATTCATTATGAAAAAGGAAATATCACAATGGACACCAATGAAAGACAGAAGATAAATAGAAACAGTTTTGCAAACTTATACTTCAATGAGACAGAAAATCTCAAAAACATTGACAAATTTCTAGAGACATATGACTGAACCCAAACTGAAGCAGGTGGACATACACAATTAAACAGATCAATTTCAAGCAATGAAACAAAAGACACCATCAAAAGGCTACCAGTCAAGAAAATTCAGGAACCATACAAATTCTCAGCCAAGTTCCACAAACCCTCCAAATAAGAATTAACACCAATACTCCTCAAATTATTCCATGAAAAAGAAAAGCAGAGAACCCTTCCAAACTCATTCTATGAGGCTAATATCACCCTGATAACCAAAACCATCAAAGAAAGAAAACATCAGACCAATAACTGTGATAAACATAGATGCAAAAGTTCTCAATAAAATTCTGGAAAATCACATAAAAACATATTAAAAAGGTAGTGCAACATGATCAAGTGGGGTTCATCCCAGGGATGAAAGGTTTGTTCAACATACGGAAATCAATAAATGTAATTCATCCTATCTATAGACTTAAAGACAAGAATCATGTGACCATCTCAATAGATGCAAAAAAGCATTTGACAAAATACAGCACCCCTTCATGTTTGAAACACTAGAAAAACTAAGGATAGTAGGAACATACCTCGATATTGTAAAAACAATTGATGCTAAACTCAAGGCCAATATCATTTTAAATAGAGACAAATTGAAAGCATTCCTTCTAAAAACTGGAACAAGACAGGATGCCCTCTTTCACCTTCTATTCAACATCATCTTTGAAACTCCAGTCAGAGCAATTAAACAAAAGAAAGAAATTAACGGAATGCAAATAGGAAAAGAAGAACTCTATCACTATCTGCCTATGACATGATTCTATACTTAGAAGACCCAAAAATTCCACCAGAAAACTTCTAGAACTAATAAGTGAATTCAGCAAAGTAGCAAGATATAAAATCAATACTCATAAATCAAATGCATTCCTATACATCAGTGATGAATCCACTGCAAAAGAAATTAGGAAAACTACCCCATTCACAACACCCTCAAAAGATTAAAACACTTGGGAATCAATCTAACAAAGTAGGTGAAAGACCACTACAATGAAAACTACAGAACACTAAAGAAAGAAATCAAAGAAGAACTTGGAAGATGGAAAGGTCTCCATGTTCTTGGATTGACAGAATTAACATTGTCAAAATGGCTGTACTACCAAAAGTGCTGTATAGATTTAATACAATTCTTATTAAATCCCAATGAGAAATTACACTACATTTATGTTTGATCTATCAAAATATATAAATGCATTACACTGTCATGTAAAACATCAAAACAAATTTTTAAAAACCAAGAAAAAGAAATAAAAATAAAAATAACACTCCCAATGACATTATTCATAGAATTAGAAAAAGCAATCATGAAATTCATTTGGAAAAATAAGAGACCCCAAATAGTCAAAGCAATTCTTAGAAGAATTAGAAGAAGAGAAGAGTGAAACATGAGGCATCACAATACCAGATCTCAAACTATACTACAGAACCATAGTAACAAAAATGGCATGGTATTGGCACCAAAGTAGACAGTAGATCAATGGTAGAGAATAGAAGAGACAGAGACAAACCCACATAAGTACAGTTATCACTGCTAGACAAAGTGACAAAAGCATTCACTGGATAAAGGATAACCTCTGTGACAAATGGTGCTGGGAAAATTGGAAATCCACGTGTAACAAAACAAAATTAAACCCCTCTCAACCCTGCACAAAACTCAACTCAAAGTGGATCAAGGACTTAGGCACTAGAACAGAGATCTTTCACCTAATAGTAGTAGAGCCAAATCTTCACCATGTGGGCCTAGGATCTGACTTCCTTAACAAGACTCCCAAACTGCAAGAAGTAAAATCAAGAATCAATAAATGGTGTGGATTCAAACTAAAAAGTTTTTTCTCAGCAAAGGAAATAATCAATACTGGGAAGAGAGAACCTAGAGAATGGGATAAAATCTTTACCACATGCACCTCAGATAGAGCACTAATCTCCAGGATATATAAAGAACTCAAAAAACTTAATATCAAAGAAAAAAACAAATAACCTGATCAATAAATGGGCCAAGGAAATGAACAGACACTTCACAGAAGAAGACATACAATCAATTGACAAATATATTTTAAAATTTTCAACATCTCTAACAGAGTAATGCAAATCAAAATGACCTTTAAGATTTCATCTTACTCTAGTCAGAATGGCAATTATTAATAATATAAGCAACAATAAATGGTAGTGAGGATGTTTTGTGGCCTGATCGACTCCACCCAAAGTTTCTCCTAAGACTCTGCTCCTGCTGTTCTCACTGCATTTCTTCATCGTTCCAGTTTCACCATGCTGTTTCAAGTGGCAGTTGAACTTTATCTTCTATTCCACACATCCTTAGGTTGACATAAAATGGTGACATAATCTCAAAATATAGATGTTCAGAGGCGGGTTTGCTGAGGGTGAGGACAAATGATGCCTACCCTACTTAGCTTTATCCACTTGCTTACCTAGGCATTGGAGATCGAGCTCTGAAGGCACGGATCTAATTTTATTTAGGGTTGCACAGGACATATGTAGGCACATTATCCAATCAGGGTAACATGCTTGTTAAAGTATCAGAGTCAGCCTATAGGTGAACTATACATCGAGAGTCCAGGTAGTGTAAACAAACAAGCATGCCTAAGCAATTCTGCCCAGCAACAGGTCTGGGGAATGGCAAACTCCTGCACACAGCATGAGGCAAGGCAGCATGGGCGAGCTCACATCACAGCTTTCTGAGATGCTTGACAGAATGAGGCCTCCCCTCAGTTCAAACTCAGCCACAGCAACTGCAAAGACCTTCATTCCATGGCGAGTCTTCACCATTACCTCCGTTTCTCTGTTCAGACTGTTTGGCTTACTTAGACCATGGTGTCAGTGACTGCTGTCAGATAATCTTGAGGAACGTTCCCTAGAACAAAACTGACAGTACCCTAAAATCTAGTGACAGGTGAACACTGAGATCCACAGTCAAAAGATCCTGACCTGGGGCTGCAGCCAAAGGAGAAATACCAAAATGGTCTTTCTGATGAATTGCTGGAGTAAAATTCCAGCAAAACAAATGTGTGAAAAGTAGAATGAGTGTGGCAAACTCCTGGGGTTCAATGCTAGAGGGCTTTAGGGGGACCCCACACTTTTGTGTTGTTCTTCTACAAACTACCAGGTTCTCAAAGTGAAGAGCCATGACAGACTCCCTAACAGTTTTTCTAGGGGAGGAAAGAAGCAAATATTTTAAAAATATGTCCAGACTGCTACCCCTAATCAAATCTTACTGACAACTAAAAGCCTTCACCAGAGTCTTATCCTACCTGGAGTTGGACATGTACCCAACTCCAGCTCCCTCTGTCCTTCCCACTTCACTTAAGAGAGAGGGCAAAGGGAATTGAGAAATTTTCATAGAGAACATGACCTAGGGCCACAAGTCCAATAAGAGATTGAGATTTAATTATAAGGTTGCATAAAGCTTGCCCTTACCATCACAGTAACGAGGTTAAAAGAGTTGGAAGTTACCGACCCTAGAAAAGGAGAATATCTTAGGAAACCCAAAGACAAAGGGAAAAAAGTTCAAAATAGAAGTTCACATGGAATACTTAATTACTTCAGACTCTATTAATCAATACATCAAGTCTGGCTTTCAAAACTCCAAAAAATTACATTAGACAAAGAAAAAAAAAAAACACAGTTTATAAAGAAAAATGTAAATATCAAAACCAGACTTACATATAACATATTTTACTATCATTTGACAAACTATTGAAAAGAATAATGATTGATATGTTAAGAGTTCTGAAGGAAAAGCTAGACAATATGGAATAACAGGTAAATAATGAATAAGGATTGAAGGAAAAATAAAAAATAACCTAAGAAATAATTTAAAGGAAAAGGTTCTATATTCACACACTATACCTCAGTGAAGAAGGTTTAGATGGGGTCATGAGTGGATTGAGTGTGGTTGAGAAAAGAATCATGAAGGCTGGGGTTGTAGTTCAGGTAGAGTACTTGAGGGTTCAATCCTCAACACCACACACAAATAAATAAATTAAATTAAATATTACATCAAAAAAAAGTATTGTGTCCACCTACAACTTAAAAAAATTTTTAAAAAGAGAATCATGAGTCAGAAGATATGTCAAAAGAAACACTCCACACTGAATTAAAAGACAATAAGAAAAGAAATTAGGTCAAATTATACTCAAAGATTATAATAAAAATATGATCAAATCCTACTTGTATTTTTTCATAATATGTATGCTCGAGAAAGAATATAAACTCCCCAAATTGTGAGGTAATTATAAGAGACATGATGCATATGTGTAATTATCATAACAGAAGCAAATGAGACGGGAAGTGGAACACATGAATTATTAGGAGCAAAATTGAGCTCTTATTATTCCTTCAACGCAAACTGAAACAAAAAAAAAAATGAAACCAAACTAAAAGTATGGTAAGAAGCAAATTAAGTTACACTTCATTATAGTACTTAAACAAGGAACAATGACAAAATGGAAAATACAATATACTCTATCTTTCATTCTCCAACTTCTTCTTTAGAGTAGAATAGCTCTTAAAATCATCTGATTTCTTCAACACTGGAAATATCATCAAATTGCCTTTTAGAATCACTGCTGAATGTCAGAGCCCTGTTATTACTCAAACATATGCATTTTGTAAGAAATATAAATAGGATTTAATCATATTTTTATTATTATAATCTTTGCTTATTTATGAGGGCAATTAATTTCATAATGGTCAATGCCTAGCCTAGAAAAAGTGTAAAAGATAGAGTCAAACCAATCTGTTCCACCATTGAGTGTCCCCTGGACTTATTTATATTAGTTCCAAACATGCTACATCTCACATTCGTTTTGGTAGAACATTTGACCTTCCTTAGTAATCTTCACACATGCTATTTGCTGAAAGGCCTTGCAAAGTCTGGTTTATATACAAGTTTAATATTTCACTGAGATTTCCCAGTATGTAAATAGTTTAGATAGTCTTTAAATGCTCCTTTCCAGTCACAATGAAGCAACTTGCATCAGATCAACCTTTGTGAAAGAAGCATTAGAATTGTTAAAATATTTTTTTAAATCAGTTGTTTCTGAAGGCACAGAAGAGCTGCAAAGAGGCCAGGTTTGAGGTACCAATATCCTAGAAATAAGGGGAACACATTGACTTGAGAATAACCTTCTAATGTCATAGAGAAGAATACATTGGATATGACTTGTGCATCCTATCTCAACCTAAGCAGCTTAAGCCAAGATGCCAAGAAAACAAGAAGAAAGTGATAGTTTGGAGGCAGTGAAGCTGAATTGAGAGTTCAGCATTCTTATGTAGACTGGGAAAATAAAACAAAAGGAGTTCAGATCTTAAGGCACTGAGTTGAGTCCAATATCTAGGATTTGAGGGGATATTATCACAAAGAAAGGCAAAAAGCACAACAAAACAACAACAAAAAAACTTTGATGGGATTCAATATTGAGTGTTTCATTTCACCACAAGGAACTTGATAGTTTGAAAACAGTGGAAAAGAGGCTGAGGAGTCATTCAGAGGAAGCTCATTAAAAGCTGAAAAGTTAGAACTTTATCTGTCTTGTAGCTGAAGATAATGTATCAATACAGAAGGGCTCTGGTGAACCCCAGAGCTTTCATAGAGCTGAGTAAAGGACTACACCCATGGTGAAAAAGTAAGTTAAGATTAGAACAATATCACAAAGAATGAAAGATGTTTTGTTGTTGTTTACTGAACTTAATTTACATATAGTAAAATTCACCTTTTTTTTATATGCACAGTTTCAGGACTTTAGATAAACACATGTGTTGTATAATCCCACTTTCATCAAAATACTTTTCATCACCCCAGTTTACTCTTCCATTTTAGTCCCTCACCTGGTCAGCCCTGGGCAACCACTGATCTATTTCCTTTATTATTTCTGCCTCTTCCAGAGTTTAATGGGAGAGCAATTATGGAGGTTTTCCAGTCAAGTTGGGCTTCATTGACAAGATATTTTTCTTTTGAGACTCATTCATGCTGCTGGGCTGGGGATTTAGCTAATTGGTAGAGTGCTTGCCTAGTGGGTTTGATTCAAAGCACCACAAAAAAAAAAAGTCCTAAATAAGAGAGGTTTAGGTGTAGCTTAGCATAAGAGCACTAAAGCACCTTTCTGGCCTGTGAAATTTTGAGTTTGACTCTAGCATTGGAAAGAAAGGAGAGAAACACATCCACGTAGATACTTGTGTCAGCGGTCTCCTTCCTTTAGTCACTGCTTGAGTGTATCAACATTTTATTATTTAATCATGTTTTGGAGGAAACATTATTAAATGTTTTGGAGGAAACATTATTAAAATGACCCCTAAATATGATTTCATACAGGCCTTTGTGCAGATATTTAGTAACAGTTCTCTTGGGAATATATCAAGCATTGAGTTTACTAGGGGCATGTAGCAGGTATTCATGTTCTAAGAAATTTGCCAAGTATGGTGGTACACTGCTGTAATGCCAGCTACTCAGAAGGCTGAGGCAGGAGGATCACAATTTGGAGGTGAATCTGGATAACTAAATGAGACCCTGTCTTAAAATGTCAAATAAAATAGCAGGGAATGTAGATGTAATTTGGTGGTACAGTGTTCCTGGATTCAACTCCCAGAAGAAAAAGAAGGAAGGAAGGGAGAAAGGAGACAGAGAGAGAGAGAGAGAGAGAGAGAGAGAGAGAGAGAGAGAGAGAGAGAAGAAAGGAAGGAAGGAAGGAAGGAAAGGCAGAAAGGTAGGAAGGAAGGAGGGAAAGAAGGAAGGAAGGAAGGAAAGACAGGAAGGAAGGAAAGACTGGAAGGAAGGAAGGAAAGGAAAAGAAAAGGAGAGAAGAGAAGAGGAGGTGAAGGGAGGAGAGGGGAGGGGAGGAGACTGGTGGCAAGAGGAGAAAGAAGAAGAGGAGGAGGAGGAGGCAGAAGAAGAGGAAGATGAGGGAGGGAGGGAGGGAGGGAAGGAAAGATGGCAACTCAGGTTTTTTCCCAAAGTGGGTGTACGTGGTTATGCCATTTTGCATTTGACCAGCTTTTTGCTTAGCTCTTCATTTACTTGAAAGTCTGCATTTCTCATCTTCTCAAACATTTGGTGGTGTTAGTCTCTCCAATTCAGCAAATCTAGTGAGCACATTTCAAAAGCCATCATGCCTTAAATTTACCTTTTCCAAATAACTAATAGTGTTTGGATCTTATCATGGACTCACTGGTCATGATAAATATGCATTGGTGAAGTTTTTATTCATTTATAGAAAAAAGTCAAATGTTTTATTGGGTTGTTTTGCTACTGAGTTATAAAAGAATTGTATGTATTTTGGAATCCAGCCACTTGCCAGATAAGTGTTTTGCAAATATTTTTTTCTGTCTCCTTATATTTTCATTTTCTTAATATTATCACCCAAAGATAACTTTAAATTTTGGTGAATTTCAGTATACTGATTTTTCCCTTTAATGTTTGTGACTTTAGCTAAGAAATAGAGTTAAAGAAGTATTATTTCCTTGTATTGAATTCCAAAGGTTTTTTTTAAAACCTATGATAAAAATTACGTTAACTTTTGTATAACAAAAAGTAACAATGGAGTTTCATTTGTTTGCCAGAGGATGCTCAAAGGTCCCAGCACTATTTATTGAAAATATTATCTTTACTGAATTGTGCTTTATTTAAATATTAGTTGAAAATTGACTGTAATATGTCAGGGTTTAATTTTAGACTTCCATATCTATTCTCCTGATCTATGTCAAAATGTACAATAGTGTATTATCATGATTATTACAGCTTTGTATTAAAATTTGAAATCAAATAGTTGAGTCCTCCCACTATGTTCAAAGGAAAACTATAATTAAAACTACAGTTAGATTTCTCTCCACACCTACACAAATAGCTGCTTTTTTAAATCGTCAATTTCAAACATTGGTGAGAATTTCAAGTAACTAAATGTTTTAAAACTTCCAATAGAATTGCATATTTACTCAACAGCTTAGAAAATTGTATAGAAGTAGCTGTTAAGGATAAACATGCATAAATCATATGCCCTAGCAATTGTACTTCCATGTGATAACACTTAACTTGATACAAAGCAATATTTTATGAACAGTAGGTCATAATTCCTGATGAAAACTATAGATTAATATTAATAAATGCACTCAATCTAGATAACTTGAATCACATCAATATATTATTACTCAAATAAGCAAGATGCAAAGGAAAATATACAATTATAAAAACTTGTCTATCATTTTAGAGGTCAAGGTAAGACCTAGTATGGATAGGAGGTAAAATAGTGACCAGGGAGGTACTGAGGAATTTCTGAGTTAGTATTATATTTCTAGGTACAAATGCTAATTACATGAGTGTATTTATCTTTTAAATATGTATTGAAATATAGGTTTATGATTCATGTACTTTTCTGTATATATGTGAATTTCATAAGTTTTATTATATAAAAAATTTCAACCTTAATTTAACAGAATATAAAACTATCATAATAAATGTAGTACCTGAGAAACATAAAGTTTCTATAATAATATCCTTTTGCATTTTCAAAATAAAACAATTCTTGAATCATATGCTTCTGTATGAAATAAAATTTTCAAAAACTTTGTTTTTTTAGATTCAATCATTAGAAACAAGGCAATCATTCCACATGATTTAATGGAAGTTGAGAGTCACCTTTACATTGATGTTACAAAATACCTGAGAAAAGCAACTTAAAGAAGGAGAGATTTATTTGGACTCTTAGTTTCAGAGATTTTAGTCCATAGTTAGTTGGTTTCATTGTTTCTGGACCTGTGACAAGGCACACCATCGTGGTAGAAGTATGTGGTAGAAAAAAGTTACTCACTTCATGGCAGCTGGAAATCATAGCATAAAGAAGGAGGGAATTAGGGACAAGATATTCTTTTTCAGGGTTTGTCCTCAGTGACCCACTTTGTTCAACTAGTATCCACCACCTGCACAGAGTGCCATCAAATTATGAGTGCATCAGTGAATTAATTCACCGATGAGGTTATATCTCTCATGATCCCATAACTTCCCAAGTGTCTCACCACTGGAGATTCCTGAATTGGGGACCAAGACTTCAATACCTGAGTCTTTGGTGGACAATCCAGATCTAAACCATAACAGGAATGTAATATTGAAAATAAGGGCAAACTTTACAATATCCTGTTTATGGAAACCTACCATCCTAATTTAGATGTCATTACGTGATGTACATGTAAGTTAAAATCAATATTTAGAAAACTTTACCTATAAAGGACAGATGAATATTTTAAACTTTCCAGGTCATATGGTCTCTACCACAATTACTCAGTTCTACTGTCATAGAGTCACTGTATCCAGAAATGTCAGGTAAATAATTGAGCATGACTGACTTCCAATAAAACTTTATAATAGACACAGAAATTTGAATTTTCTGTCACAAAATATTATTCTGCTGTTATAAAATAATGACTCTTTTTAAAGGAAATAATAAAAGTTTATTCTGAGTTAAATAACTACAGCCTGAAACAGATTAAAGTTACTGTAGTAACCTGTTTTACTGTAGAAAAGTTTTCATAAACCTTTATAGTAAAAAAAAAGTCATAAATGAATTCATTTTACTAATCACATTGGTGGAAGCATCAGGTAGGTGGGTCACAGTGAGGTGCAGAAAGCTGTCTATAGGTTCCACATGTTGTCTATAGTATTCTCAGCCTTAGGGTTAGTGGGGGCATTAGGTCTGATAAGCTTAGCAATACATTTTGATAAGCTTATATCTTAGTAATCAGAATGTTAATTTAGGTACAAAAGTTAAAGCAAATGGTTAATAAAGGACTTAAGATAGCCAAAGATAATTCTGGCTCTCAACCTATAGTATTCTGCCTCTCCATAATCATGATATATTAGTCAGCCAAGGTTAAGCAGTCTGCAAGACTTTAATATAGAAGGAGATTGTTCAGAGAGATTTATTTCACAGTTCCCTCTGTTAGCCAAGCATCATGCTCTCTGCATATTGAGACCAAATAGTCTTTTAGGTTGCACCAAGCTAGGAATGTCATCTTTTGCACTCAAAAAAGATGAGGCTGAGTAGGAAGAAAAGTAGTCTTCTTCTTAAGGAAGAAGTATGTGGATCTAATTAATGCCATTATCCATCATGATTATGTTCTGAGTTTCCTCTTTTTCTATTCTTTGCATCTGATATAACATTTACATACAAAATATTATGGTAGTATTAGGCCTAAATGTATGATAATCAAGTACACAGGATATCCTAGAGAGGAAAATGTAGTAGGAGAGGGAAATGAACATCCTAACCAATCAATATATCATGGGCATATATTATCAAACTCTTTGAGCAGATTGACAGTATATTTTCCCTCTGTATCTATAGTTATCTGTACATATAAAATATTTTGTTGGCATTTGCTTTAGCCAACTTTTTCCCTGCTGTGACTAAATGACCTGACCATCACAACTGTAGAGGAATTAAGAGTTTCTTTGAGGGTTCACGGTTTCAGAGATCTAAATCCATAGAAAGACGGTTCCATTCCTTGGGGCCCAAGGTGAGGCAGAACATCACCACAGAAGAGCGTGGCATAGGGAAGCAGCTCACGTCATCGGGAAGCAGCTCACATCTTTAGGAAGCAGAGAGAATCTCCACTCGCTAGACACAAATATATATACCCCCAAAGTCATGCTCCAATTCCTACTTCCTCCAGTCACACCCTACCTGCCTCCAGTTACCATTCAGGTAATCAGGGATCAAGTCACTGACTAGATTAAGACTCTCAAAATCTAATCATTTCTCCTCTGAACCTTCTTACATTGTCTCACACATGAGCTTTTGGGGGAGACCTCACATCCAAACCATAATAGCATTCAATTCTAATTATTTTCTCCATAGATAAAGCTTCATGTGATGTGCCTAAATTTAATTCCAAGAAAGTTTTGGTCTTTAATACAAAAATTATTATCACTCTGATCTGCAAACAATTTGATTTACCATATTATTTTGTTCTTATACCATATTCTAGTCTGGGGAAGTACATGAGTGGTCACGTTACGGAAAAGTCAGGTAATAAAAGTGTCATTTTGCATTATTTCCCAACAAAATTGTTTTCTCACCATGTACCTATAATTAGTAATAAAGATGGAGACAAAAGGACAGATTTTGAGAAATTCCACAGATGTTTGGGCATAATGAAACCTCATTTCTAAGTTCACAATCAGACAAGGAAATGTTACTCTAATAGAAGTCATTTTCCAATACTGTCTATCTGCTGTCCTTGGCAAAATATGAGTATGGCTTAGTATTTTTTCCAGTTCTGGCTAGCTGTATTACAGGTTTATTAAAGACTCTATTAATCTGGGAATATGGACCCTTCAGAGTCCAGGGATAAAAGTTCCATGAATCATTTTCCATGATGGATGCTTTCTGTAAAATTCCCATAGGTCATTAGCCCTAGTCTGTGCACTAAGAAGTCTGGCCATTGTCCAGACTAGTTTAGATTCCATCTATATTAATATTGTTAATAATTCTTGTTAAAGTTCAATCTCCTTTTAACATTTTAGTTCTGAAGTAGTACTCCATGGTTTGTCTAGTGGTTTACTTCCTCCATTTATGTGATACATAATCTTTTAAAAGTGTTTGCTATTCTTTTCTCTCTTTTTAACAAAAAATTACCTTTAATATGTCCTTCTATTTGAAAGTGAATTCTTTCAAAGAAATATCTTGTTTTATTTATAGCAAATTCTGCATGTTCTAAAATTTCCAGTCTAGTACTTTTAGCTCCAATGAGGTCTCTTTTTATTCTAGTATTTGGCTAATTTTGAAAAATGCACCATAGATGTTGTTGACACTGGAAAATTAAATCAGGTTTTGTCAGTCTAAATCTTGGAACTTTCTTTGTCTAAATGTACCAAAGAATGAGAGAATTATTTTCTGGGAATGGTGTAAAATCCAAATATTTTCCAATTTAAAGAATCAGTTTCATTGAGGTAAGAGGTTTGGATAAGCAGTCACAGCAAAATCATGTTTAATGAGAAACAATCATTATTTGTAGTTTCACTAAAATCATCAAGTATAACACTGTTCTAATTATTTAAGAAAATATACCAAGGCAAATTTCAAATATCTAAAAAGTTTAGATAAAGGTTTAGAATCTAAAAGGTCAATACAAAGGTATTCAAGGTATAAAAAATATGTCCTGACATAATGAGTATCAGGAGAAGAGTTGTTAGAAGCATTTATAAGTTCATTTAATTGCGGTTATTGATTGCTGCTATACTCAATGATGAGTATCACCCAATTTTTCTAAAGTCCAAGAGGGTATGTCCTGTGAAGTTGTTGTCACAAATTTAACATGAAAAATATAAATACAAGAGTTTATACCTTGAAGTTTTCTGGCATAGGAGGCATTTAGTAGTACCTGATATGGTTCTTTTTGCTGATGTTGAAGCGAGTCTTGGATGTGGTATGTATGATTTCCAATACATAAATTCACCTGGTTTTCATTCCCATTTATTCAATCTTTTGTCTTCTGGAAGCTAGTGACTGAAAGATCTGGATTTCATTGTTAAAATGAGTTTTATCTCTTCCATAGGCAATGGGTATCAACTGAAAGCACTGGTTCAGTTTTATTGTTAGGAGTTGTATATATACAGAATTTTGACTGGTACCAGGTACAAAGTTAAAAAGTTGAAAAATACATGAATAAAAAAGAAAGGAAAATACAAGACAAGAACCCAAGAAGAACAAACTTCCAGTTTGTATAATAGCGTTTAACCCAAAACAATTAGTGTTCTATACTATTACCATTTTCTCCCCCAAGGTAATCAAAGGAAAAGCCAGTTGTTAATGAGCTTAGTTTTATAGGGAAACTGTATTTAAGGGAAGAAACTTGTGGATGGCAAAATAAAAACTTAGAATAGCCAGAGTTAAGGACCTGATAAACTTTCACAAATGACAAAGAATTTTTTTTTAGTTCATAATAATTTAACATTAGAGTTATAACTGATAACATATTCTGAGACATAAGATTTCTAGGATCTCATAAAACTGTGGAACATATACCAATAGTGCAATTATATAAAAATAGGTCTAATAAGTGTCTTTTGGACTTCTAGGGATACTCTGGAAATCCCAAAGCTGGACAAAAAGTTTAATTATGAAACATATCAAATGTATCAAAACTTTAAAACATTTAATTGAACAAGATCATTATAAAACAAAACTAAGGTGATAAAGCAAAAAAAATATGCTTTTAAGACATGAAGCAAAAGAAACAATAGAATCTCTGTTTTTTAACCAAATTACCTAAAAAACTGAAGAAAAAACTATTACAATTAGGAGCAGACCAATGAAACTCTTCTGTCTGTTAAACATGGGGTCAAACTTCAGTTTTGCACCAACTTATCTCTGATATCTCTTCAGTCTTTAGAAAAATCTGTAAATATTTTGATCAACTTGATTTCACATAAAATCTTCCCCTAGTTCCATTCCTTTATTAAACCCTTTTATAATGTTCTCAAAATTTTCACAGCTTGTCCAAACCTTTAGTTATAACTCTTTTCTATTTTAGAACCACAGTTATCTTAAGGACAAAAAAAGTAACCAGCTTTTTCAACACATTCTCACATTCTTTGTGTATGAAGCACATCTAATTTTGCTCACATATAGAATATTTTCCTTTATATTGTTAATTTTGATTAGCAACCCTTAAAAATATTGTAGACTGATAATTTTTACAATCATGTACTTTCTTATAACACTCTTGTTAGGTGTGGAGATAGATTTCAATAATTTAACTTTTTTTCCTTTTATGTCATATAAAAGTAAAATGTCTAATTACATAGACCTTAAACTGAAGAATTGATAATTTAATATTCAAGTTAATTGAAAATAATCTAGACAGCCAACAAATACTGATGAATTTTATATAACTTAAGATTGCAAGTTGCTGAAAAATACTTTTGAAGCTCTGAGGAACTCATTTAGAAATGTTTACATTTACCTTGCTTATCCTTTTTTAAACAATTGTCTGAGTTGCTCACAGAAATTTTGAGACTTTAAACAAAGCTAGCCATCAATCAACTTGTCACTGAATGAAACTCCAAGGCAGTCCTGGAGAGGGGAATCTGCAACTCAGGATAAGTGGAGATCTTGACAAACATCATAGAATTTAAGGACACGAAAGATAGAAGAGCAAACAGGGATCTGGTTAGGAAAGCACAGGTTATCCTGAGTGAGAAGTGTCACCTCAAAAAGACTGTTGATCAGGTTACTTTTTCCATA
This sequence comes from Sciurus carolinensis, assembly GCF_902686445.1. Taxonomy (NCBI): domain Eukaryota; kingdom Metazoa; phylum Chordata; class Mammalia; order Rodentia; family Sciuridae; genus Sciurus; species Sciurus carolinensis. The sequence goes on along the minus strand of NW_025920123.1, from coordinate 1,450,716 downwards.
ACCCTAAGTAATCTTCAATACAACATTTGTACTTCCTAAAGTTTGATTCTCAGTGAAAACAAAGTAGAAATTCACATTTCAAAGACACAGAACTTAACTTGAACACCATTGAGAAGGGCATAAATAAGGCTTAGTGCAAGGTAAAAAGTTAAAATGTGAAGCTTGTTATACAGACTCCCCTTCCTATCTTTCCTTTTAGTTAGTTTAAAAACTAACCAGCAGAGAGGGAGACACCCTTATATGGAAATTGATTTTATAAAGGGTCAGTAAGTCATGTGATGGGGAACTGTGTCTTTGATAAGTCCTTCAAACCTAACTTATTTTCTAATCAGATGAAGCTGTCAATGAGAAGAGCAACAAGCATCTTCTGTGCTCACCCAACCCGGGGAAAGCCTCCTTGAGCTTTCTCATACTTTCCCTTCCTGCAGGTTCCAGTAATTATAGGTCTTGCTGTGGGCTTTGAAACATTTCTCCTTGTTGAGAGAAGGAAATCTGTGCATTGAATTTTTAAGAAACCCCTATCAAGAAGATGGGACAAACAAAAAGGCAGAATAAAACCCTCTTAAAATATTATGCAAGTGGATAAAGAAAATGTGGTATATATACACAATGGAGTTCTACTCAGTCAAAAAGAATGATATGTGGCACTTGCTGGTAACTGGATGGAACTGGAGAACATGACAGCAAGTGAAATACACCAGACTTAGAGAGTCAAGGTTGCAATATTACTAATATATTGGAAGCAAAGAGTATATGTGGAAGCTAAAGAGCAAAAATAAGGAATAAAAAAAGAAGGATTTCATGAGAATGGAAGAGAAATCAACGGAGTAGATGGGGAAGGAGGGAAAGATGCCTTGAGGAAGTACTGTGGAACAAAATTGATCAAATCATGCTTTGTTCATATATGAACATAACATAATGAATCACACTTTAACATATAATTTAATGCAGTAATTAAAAAATAATAATAGAAGGAAGACTAGTAAAGTAGATGAAAGGGACCCATGGGGGGTAGAAGGGAGTTACTGGGGATAAGATTATGTTATATGTAGGTGTAACCAAGTCACAATGAATCCAACTATTATGTACAGAACTATTAAGTAGCTAGTCAGTCACAAACAAGTGGGTGGGTGATGGACAACACAGGGGGTAATGTACAGGGAATTCATCACACATGTACACCAAAGAGAATCCATAGGTCACAGGAGTGGGGATCACAGGGAACCTTATCAAACCAGACAAACACCTGGAAAATGGGAGCTCGCACACCAAACCTCCCCCATTCATAATTAATTATAACCTCTTAAGGGAACTATTGTCTAAAGATCCTGTTCCACCCACTCCTTGTGACCAGGTTATCACCAAAACCATGTCACATACACCCCTTATGACTGGGTTGTCACAATTCTCCAAAGGAACATTTGCTGCAGACTCAAGGGGGTAATATACCACTTAAGGGGATATGAGAGAATACAGTAAGAACAAAAGAACTAAAATTTCTTAGAAACATCAGACTCTAAAAGGGCCACATTGTTGTTCCCGGAGTTGGCCTGTTTGGTGAACATCAGATTCTCACTCTGCTAAACACCTGCTGACTCCTCTGTGCAAGTCTTCTACAATCCTTCTTACAGGATTGCAAGAACTGGTGACTGTGATCCCTGTGGCCACTGCAGCTTTGTACTCGGGTCTCCTCTACTACAAAACCATTAACTATTACAGTCCCCATGGGAGGTTAAACAGGTTATCCTGATAAGATTAAAAGGAGGACATAAACAGGAGGTGGGTAGGGGGAGCTGCAGTTTTCTATTTAGGTCACCAAAATTTTGAGAGTTGTTTTGCCAGAAATCAAATTCAGAGCATATCACATAAGCACCAAATTCTAACTGCAAGATCATCAGGGAGCTAGAGTGGCCATAGTAGATTGAAAATGTTAGCAATTTGAAAATAAATGCATATATTTTCCCAACAAATTGACAAAATAGAACAATAGTAATATAAAAAGAGCTGTACATAAATTACATTTATAACAAAGGGAATAAATTAAGGCCACCTATTTATGTAGCTATATTTTAAATTTTTCACTTGCAAGTCTTACATGGGTTGTGGACCAATTCTTTCAGGTAAAGCAGTTCATATAGCAGCTTGGGTTTTAAAAGTCTCTTTTTTTTCCTTTTTATTTTTAAAGATCTTTTCTTTGACTCAAATGTGTTTAGTAGTGTCAACTCTTGGATATTTTCTTTTAACTATGTATGACTGGATACAGTAACAAACTTGCAAGCAAACTTGAATAATCAGCAATTTATAGAGAGAAAAAAATTAGATAGCTATAAGTTCTTACATGTTAATTCTATGACTTCAGTTTTAGGAAATATCTTGAAGGCATCTATAAGAAATTTTGAAATTGGAAATACAAAACAACCAAAATATTAAACTAGGCACTCAGAGGCAAAAGCAATTTCACCAGAAAGGTCATAAGATATTACCCTGAGTTCAACTGCATTAAAGAGTGTGGGAGAAATCCCTTCCAAGCAAGCGTGGAGTGGACATGGGAATTTACATCAGAACTGTCCCTAGGAATCTCATGGCAGTTTATCTTGATGGGCTTGAATTAAATTCCATCACTACTGTCTCCTGGACCTATTTTCAGATCACTTCTCTTCTGATTCCAAATAATACTGGGACTAGGCAGACTTATATAAAAAAAATCTGTTTGTGTGTTTTTGTTTTTGTTTTTTTTCATGAAATCACTATTAGGCATGCCCAGTTTTAGAGAATATAATACAGTGGAGATCAAATTAACATTTCCCACTGCATCAAAATTTTAGACATGGCTATTCAGAAGTTGTTATGTACTTTATCCCTTTGTTTTATGGTCTAAGACCTTTAGTTTAGTTTAAAAAAAAACAGTTTAGAAGTGTCAGTTGTTGGGTGGGAGGGAGGTAAGAATGGAGGAAGGAGGGACTGTATAGAGGGGAAAGGAGGGGTGGGAGGGGTGGGAAACATAAATCCAAGTTCTCCATTTCCTTAAATACTTGCAAGTTAAGGCACTGTCATCATCAAACATAAATCCAGTTAGGGTAACAAGTGGAATTTTTCTCCAAATATTTGATCCTCATAATGGAAATGTCAGGAGAAACTAAATGTTAGCAAAAGAATGTTCTGACAGAAGGTCTGTATTTACAAAATTATCCAGCTCAGAATAAACCAAGGACTATCAACCTGAAAAGGAAGGTTCAGGTCCCAAGAAAGACTTGCCAATGACAATCCAAAGTGGCATTCCACTCAATGGGCACTAATGCCTAGCTAGCTCAACTGGTAGAAATAGACTGGTAATCTCAGTGTTGTAGAATCTAGCCCATCTTTGGACACCAAAATTGTTTACATAAAATAATTCTGCTTTAACATAAAAAGAAAAAAAATTATTCAGAGCCTAATATGAGTGGCCAGGAGCCAGAAAAATGGATTCAAATTATCCTGAATGATACATTCCACAGTAAGAAGTTACATGAACTTTTATAGTAACAGAAAAAAAAGAAAGTCATACATCAATACATTTGCTATTTATATTGGTAGGAACCTCAGGCAGGTGGATTACATCAAAATGATGAAATCTCTAGGTTTCATATATTTTCTTATGGAATTCTTAGCTTTAGGGTTAATGGGGTCTAGAGTTAAGCTTAGAAATTCATTTTGAGAATATTATTAGTCACCAACATGTCATTTTGGAAGTAGAAATGAAGGTAAATGTATATTACAGGACCTAAGATAAAGATAATTTTAGCTGTCAACTTATAACATTCTATCTCAATACAGTCATGAAGTTCTAGTTAACCAAGATTAAACCATCTGCAGAATCTTTAGCATAGATGTTGGCTTTTTCAAAACCCTTCATTTCTTAATTATATTTAGATTTTTCAAAACTGTAAAACATGTAAATTACATTTTCAGCTGTGGGACAGGCAGAAACAGAAAATAGGCTGGGTCTGACCTATGAGATTTAGTTTGGTGATTCTGGATATAAATTGGCATTTTGGACCCCTTTTCTGTTGTCTATAGTGTTTTAGTGAATAAAGTGTTACAATTAACGTGATTTGGTTTTTCTCTATTCTGAGAACATAAGTTCCATTGCCTTTAGTCAGCAAACACAAACTCAACAGAAAAAAAAATTCATCCATTATTCATGTGGAGATGCTCTTATTTGAAGGTCTGCTTCCAGTCAAGAAGCTATGCATACATGATTCACTGTTCACTCAGTTATAAACCCTAAGTCAGTCTCCTCTGCTGTAGTGGATGAAATGTTGATTTTGGAAACAACAAAGAACAGTTAAAATATATCTTCTCTGAAGTAAGGACTTTTAACTTTGCTCCTAAGAGGTTCTAAAATTGTTTTCATATTTTCCTATGCATGAATGCCCATTTTTTAGGAAGAGCAAATTCATCATTTTCATCAGATTTTAAGAAGGCTTATGGCTCAAGCCTATAATGTGGGAAGTGACAACTGTGAGAGCAAATGTTTATGGAAACAGATGATAAAAAGTCAAAATTAGAGAAAAAGTATATGGATTCCAAACAATACACACAATAATGAAGTTTTGCTTGTTGAGAATATGAGGGACTATAACATCTTATTAAATATCTTTTAAATGTTATCATAAAAATATTTAGTACTGTAGACATAACTAGGAATATGATTTTTCTTTTAACAGAACATCTGATTTTATCTCCCAATAGTCTATCATGGTAATAATATGAAGATCTTCTCTAGAACTTTTATTTTTAAAGCCAGATACTGTGACTTCTCATGGTAATTCGCATTTAATTGTCTCGATGTTCATGGTAACTGTCACTGCTCTGGTTAACTCCACTGAACTAGAAATGCAGAAGCTTTAGGCAAGAACCTTGAGATTTCTATGCTCTTTCTCAAAACTATTGCATTTTTACCACAGATGGTATTTGTTTAACACACTGAAATACAACTATTGACCTCTGTTTCTTTGTCATAAGGTCGAAATCATGTTTACCGAAACACTAGGATAAGTGCACTGTAACTTTCCTCTTTCTGACTGTCTCCTCTTCCAATCAGCAGCATCTCCCATGTGTCTTCCTGATGTTGGAAATATGACTTCCCTTCATGTCCATTGCCTGTTGGCAGTGTTAGCTCTTGTGATATTTTCCCTTTCCTTTTACTTCAAAGACTCTTGGCTAGAAAGTTATAAACAAATTACAGGATGTTATCTGTTCATCCTCCAACTCAGATTTATTTTCTTAGAGAAAATTCTTTAAATGGAAAACCTTTCTTTAAATATAATTGCTCACATTAAATGTAAGTATCAAGGAGATACGCTTTGAAATGCAGCTTCAAGATTACTTGTTTAGAGTAAGAAAGTCATTCTCATGATTAAAGATAAAATTCTGAGTTAGAAAGTTTTCCCTTGGCATAGCGTATCGGTGTTGCTAACATACTTCAGATTCTCCTCTATTTAATGTAATATAGAAGAAGACTTGCTTTTGAATGAAAAGTTTTTAGTTATTTCTAGTCTATCTGTTCAAATATCATACACATTATTCTTTTTATGTAAGTATTTCATACCACACTGATCTTCCTTTTCCTCATAGAACAGCACATAGTAGGCACCTCTCTTCAAACCACTCACTTGTACATTATTCCATTTTGTGTGCATGCCACAAATTAGTTTACTGAGGATAATTTACATTTTTTTAAAATTATTATGACCCGAAGGTCAATAAATAGAAATGTACAAAGTTTGGGGATTTGAGGAATTTATTTTTATTATTAGTTTTATTTTCCTCAATTCCAGGAAATGTTGCTCTGGTTTTTGATTAGTTTGTTTGCTTATTTCACTTTTTTTTTTTTTTTTTTTGGTAAATGATCTCTTCCATTTCCTCTACTTTAGATATTAAAAACTGTCAGATTTTTAGATTCAAATTTCCATATCTTTCATTTTAATGTCAAGATCTTTTTATACTTCATTTTACAATTAAGTTATTTCTGAATTCTTATGATTGTTCTTGTTATTATGAAGTATTCTTAACTGATTTAAATAAAAGGGCAAAAACAGCTTTATGAAGTAGTTAGAACAATAACCTTTGTTTTACATAAAAGGAAAACTACAAAAGTATAATGCTTCCAGTGACATTTTTGTGCTTTACACTAGTTTTGGGAATCATTCTTTTGCATTCTATTTATTGTAACAATATTTTCATAGCTTTACATAAGTATGACAGGTAGCAAAGTACTGCACGTATATAATATGTGTAATGTGATGATTTTTAACACGTGCAATTGAGATGTTGCCATCATCACAATCAAGGTGGTAAAAAATAGATATGTCTAACAACTCCTGGGCCTCTTTGTGTTTTTTGTTACAGAATTTGTTAATTTTTTGTTAAGAACACCAACGTGAGATCTACCTTTTAACACTGAATAAACTTTTTTTTAGATATACATGACAGTAGAGTATATTTGACATATTTATACAAACATGGAGTACATCTTATTCAAATTAGAATCCCAGTCTTTTGGTTGCACATGATGTGGAGATTCACTGTGGTGTATTCATATATGCATAGGAAAGTTGCGTCAAGTTCATTTCACTATCTTTCCTCTTCCTATCTGCCTCTTCCTTCATTACCCTTTGTCTACTCTACTGAACTTCTGTTCTCCCTCAGCGCTTGTTGTGTGTTAGCATCCACATATCAGAGAGAACATTGACCTTTGGATTTAGGATTAGCTTGGTTCACATAATATAATAGTCTTCCTATCTAGGCATTTTTTGGCAAATGTCATAAAGTAATTCTTTTTTATGGCTGAGTCATGTTCCATTGTGTACATATACCACATTTTCTTTATCCATTCATCTGTTGAAGGGCACCTAGGTTGTTACCATAGCTTAGCTATTGTGAATTGAGCTGCTATAAACATGGATGTGGCAGGTGTCATTATAGTATGTGGATTTGAAGTCTTTTGAACATATACCGAGGAGTGGGAAAACAGGGTCAAATAGAGGTTCCATTCCTGGATTTTTGAGGAATCTTTATACTGCTTTAAAGAGTGGTTGTACCAATTTTCAGTCCCACCAATAATGTATGGGTATACCCTATTCACCACATCCTCACCAACATAAATTGTTATTTGTATTCTTGTTTGCAGCCATTCTGATTGGAGTGAGATGAAATCTCATTTTAGTTTTAATTTGTATTTCTCTAGTTGCTAGAGATGTTGAACATTTTTTTTCATATATTTGTTAATCATTTCTATTTCTTCTTCTGTGGCATCCCTGTTCAGTTCCTTTACCATTTATTTTTGATTGGGTTATTATGTTTTTATTTTTTGATGTTAAGTTTTTTGAGTTCTTTTTGCATCCTGGATATTGATGATCTATCTGACGTGCAGGTGGCAAAGATTTTCTGCCATTCCGTAGGTTCTATCTTAGTGTTTGTTTGTTTCCTTTGCTGTGAAGAAGCTTATTAGTTTGCTACCATTCCATCTATTGATTCTTGATTTTACTTCTACCACCTTAGGAGTTTTCTTGAGGAATTCAGTTCCTAAACCAACATGATGGAGTGTTGGACCTACATTTTCTTCTAATAGGTGCACAACAAATTTGAAGTGTACGAAATTCAATTGTTAACTTTAAGTAGAACTCTAGAATATTACTGTAGCATAACTAAGTATTTAAACCTATTGAAAACTCCCTATTTCTCTTGCCCTCTAGTCCCCACTGCTACCATGAGTTTGACTATTAAAGATAATAATTTTAAGTGAAATCATGCAATGTTTTTCCTTGTGTGACTAATTTATTTCACTTAGCATGGTGTTCTTCAGTTTCATCCATGTTGTAGCAAATTGTAAGCCTTCCTCATTAAGACTTGATAATGTCCTGTTGTATTCATATAACACATCATCTCTCTTCCTTCATCCATTTATGGACACTTACTATTTCTACATCTTGAATACTGTGAATGAAGATGGGAGTGTAGATGCTTTTAGATAAATACTCAGCAGTAGGAATGTTGTATCATACAGTTTTTTAAAAATTTTTCTGAGAGACCTCTGTCTTCCACAGCTGCCACACTGACTTATTTTCCCAACAACAGTATACAGGGGTTCCAATTTCTCTACTTAACTCACTCTGTATCTTTTTACTGGCCATCTAACATGTGAGGTGATATCTCGTTGGGGTTGTTTGTTTATTTTAGTGGTCCTTGGGATAGAATCTAAGGCCCAGTTCCTTCCAGGCAAGGACTCTAACACTAAGCTGTACTGCCAGTCTCATTGTAGTTTTGATTTGTATTTCCCTGACAGTTCTGAATACTAGATATCTTTCCATGGAACTATTGACATCTGTATGTCTTCTTTTGAAAAATGCTGCCATTTCTTATTTCTTCTTTATTTGTTTATTTATTTTGAGTGTTTATTTTGAGTGCTAGGCATTCCTTGTGTTTTCTGTATGGTTTGCAAGTATTTTCTCCTATTCAGTAGGCTCCTTTTTATTCTGCTGGTTGTTCCTTTGCTGTTCAGAAGCTTTTCAGTTAGAAGCAGGCTTTCTTAGTTATTTTTACTTTTGGTGTCTTGTCCAAGAAACCACTGCCAAGATTGATGTCATGAAGCATTTCTATCATGGTTTCTTCTGGGAGAGTGACCTATATAAGTATTATATTCTAATTCTCTAATCAATTTTGAATTGATTTTTTAGTATGGTGTGAAGTAAGGGTCTGTTTTTTTGATTTCA